>NW_026576332.1:0-118558 GCF_028641065.1 Leucoraja erinaceus
CGTGACGCAGTGTGATGCAATGGTGAAGCGGCGTGATGTCGTATTGATGCACGGTGTTTTTTTTCAAGTGTTGTACCATTTTCTTGTCATCAACTGGATTTTGAAATGTTCAAAATCTTTTGGAGACACTGATATGATGCCGACAGTCACCGAAAAATCGCCAAGTGGGACAGGCCCTTAACTCTTTATAGGTTCATTTTCATAAGTGATAGCCTATCAAGTCTATTCCATTATTCAATCATGGCTGATCCATCTTTCCCTCATAACCCTGTATCTCCCCATAGCCCCTGACACCCATATTAATCAGGAATCTATCAATCTCTGCCTTAAAAATATCCATTGACTCAATAGCCTTCTGTAGCTCTGAAAGGGCCTGTCACGTCATTCAGGTCGAGGTCGATTTGGGATGCCAAAAGCATCCACATTCTATGAAAGGGAAGAATAAACATATTTTGCAAACAAAGGCTCAAATGATATTGCTGATTATTAGCTGCACACAATGATGCTCCTTTATCATCCTTCCTACATACACGGCTATGTTGTTATAGCTACAAGTGTTTCTCTTCTTCCCAAGGACAGGACAGGACAGAATTAGCAATGGACATTGTGCTCCATTATTTTGTATCATAATGGTTGGCATGGTAACTGGCAAGAAACCATTGGTTCAAAGAATAAGGATTCCTTTCAGGGTATAATATTTAATCTTTACCTGTGGCCGAAAAGAGATGTGGATTTCTAAAAAAAATCCACAAGATTGTGATGCTGTAAAATGTATCAGCATTTGTCTCAGATGCTATCAAAATGTTTTCTGATGTCAAGCTATTGCAAATGGTAAGTTATAAGTATTGTTTTATGATAATAAGAGGTGTTGCTGACAAAGTGTGATGAGGAATATTGTGTGCCGTGATTTTGCCTGTTGCAAGAAACTGCATGCACCATGGAAGTTTTCACTTTGTTACGGGTGATATAAATGAAATGTATAATTTCCACTTGAAACTTTTGCTCAGCGTAATTATTGAAAACATGTATTCTTTCTCATGCTGATAATGAAATGTTCCCTTAGTATTCATTTCATTATGCTTCATGTAATTCACACTGTGAGGAATGAATTGATCTTCATAAATGATTAGCATTGCTGTCCTTTTTATATGCCGACAAGCAATGCCCCATCACACTATTTAATGAAAGAATTACTATACTGGAAACTATGGTTGTGTTGGTCCTATTTAATGCAATTCTTTCAAAAAATCATTTTCTACTTTGTTAGCCAACCCCTAACAGAAACGCTTTGAAACAAGTGCATCACATATGTGTAGATCATCAACAATAATTTCTAACCTGCAGGGTTACAAGCACTTACTCATGTGCAGTTTTAACTTTACAAACATATACAGTATCCATAAAAGGGAAGTTAGTAGTAGTGCTCATATTATTTGGATTCCTTCTCAAAACGAAATCACAATAAAATGATCTACTGTTGGTGGTTACCCTTAAGATGACTGTCTGAAGGAATAATGGGTATTAAAGGAATTAATAAATGATAAATTCAATGTAACCCAGTGAGATCATGACACAAAGGTAAGCTTAGATTTCTGAAAGCTAAATTGAGGGGGAATTCAAAAATGAAAGTGTCATATTTAGAATATGTTGCTGAACTAAAGGAATAAAATTAGACAGGTCCTGCTGGAAACAAAAAAACACAATGGGCACAGGGAATAAATGGTTCCAGTAATATTGTACTTTAGTATTCTAGTGTGAATAATGGCACCTCGAGGTTAAGAGATCTGTAAGTGTCAAAAAGGAAAGATAGAGCTAACTCAGGTAATTGAAGTTGCAAGACACGGCAGATGCTGCAAATTGGAGATGCTAGATGAATATGAGTCTGATGAAGGGTCCCGACCCAAAATGACTTGTTCATACGTTTATCTAGGAGCAGAATTAGGCCCAATCAAGTCTGCCATTTACTCATGGCTGATCTGTCCCTACTAATTAAGAATAGAACAATCTCTGCCTTAAATATATCCATTGACTTGGACTCCACTGCTGTCTATTGCAATGAAATCCACAGATTCACCACCCTCTGACTAAAGACATGTCACCTGTCCATTTCGTCAACAAATGCTGCCTAACCTGCTGAGTTCCTCCAGCACTTTAAGTTTTACTCAGGTAATTGAAGACTACTTTGTTTACCATTTGTCGAACAAAAGCACACATTTTAATTATCTTTAAGGAATATCTTCAATGCAAGGGCCAGACGGGTAAGGCAGATGAGCTTAGGACATGGATAGGCATGAGCGACTGGGACGTTGTAGCCATGACTGCAACCTGGTTAAGGGAGGGGCAGAACTGGTAGCTCAATGTTCCAGGGTGCAGGAGCTTCAGGAGAGACAGGGGTGAGGGTAAAACAGGAGAAGGGGGGGAGGGGGGGGGGTTGCATTGTTGGTTAAGGAGGATGTCACGGCAGTGATCAGAGGTAACATTACGGACGGTTCGTGAGTGAGGCTATATGGGTGGAGCTAAGGAACATGAAAAGGGATGATCACCTTGTTGGGGGTGTATTACAGACCCCCGAATAGTCAACGGGAATTAGAAGGACAAATATACGAGGAGATTGCAAGCAGCTGCAGGTCAAATAAGATTGTTGTAGTAGAGGAATTTAGCTTTCCCAATATAGACTGGGAACATCTTAGTGTGAAGGGTTTAAATGGGGTGAAATTCCTCAAAAGTGTTCAGGAGAGTTATCTTAAGCAGTATGTAGAGGCCCACCACATGTATGAGGGCAATGCTGGATATAGTATTGGGAAATTGGGAGGGGCGAGTTAATGAATTGTTTGTGGAGGAGCCTTTTGAGACCAGTGACCACAGTTCTATTAGGTTTAAGACAGTTATTTTATTTCGGAGTCACGTGAGTGACTACGTGAAGACCCCGCCAGCACGCGTGCGCGACATAGCGTCTCATACAGTGCAACATCAACGGGCGGGGGTGTGGAGCTCTCCCGCGGCAAAATTGAAACGGACCTACAAGGTAAGAAAAATTATATTGAAGTTGTATTTCTTCCCCTTGCTGTGCTTTATGTTGCAGCACGTTGGACAAGGGGAAGAAAAAAACGGACACCTGGATCGCAGGCTGCCGCGGGGAACCAGGTAGGTCCCGGCAGCCGACAACCATGGACGACCAGCGGCTCCAGGACCACAGGCTGCGGGGAACCGGGAAAGTTCCGGCAGTCGACAGCCATGGGCAAACAGTGGCTCCAGGACTGCAGGCTGCGGGGAACTGGGAAAGTTCCGACAGCCAACAGCCGACAGCCGGGGACAACCGGCACAGGCTGAGCCCAGCACCGTGAGCTGTATACCGGGAAACAGCGCAGCGGGCTGGAGGCAAGCAGAACAGGAGTCGGTCCGGCCCATAGACTCAGGGAGTCCGGCCAGGAGGACGCACTGCCCAAGGGCAGCGGAAGTGACCGTTGTAGTGGTTACTAAGGTCCACTTACCGACTCCAACTCTGCCAAGCTGAATCCAGTGCCATGAGTCGTACAGCTCAAATCAGCGCAACAGGCTGGAGCAAAACCCAGCAGGATTCAGCCCGGCCGATCAAACTCATCTGAGTCCGGCCGAGAGGACATGCTGACCGAGTGCAGCAGAGGTCCGCCCGTGACTTGCTCCGGGAGCAAGCTCACTATGGGAGTCTTCACACTCCCACAACAGCACCTTATCGAGGGCTGTAAAACAATGCATCTCCCTCGACAGAGGAGAGCATTGTGGACCAGGGCTGGGCTGGTCCTGAAGAAGGGGACGTGGCTGAAGAAAACGGCAGTGTGCAGGGGGTGCAGAATCCTAAGGAGCTACTGGGAGTGATCACCAAAATTAAGGATCAACGAAAAGTACCATTACAGACCAAGCTGGCGGCCAGCATCGACATCCTGTACTTCCATCCTCTACAGGAACAGGTAAAGGAATTACGGAGAAGTATATGCCTCCTGTGAACTTTACTTCGTTAAAAATGCCTCCAGCAAACAATGCGATCTGGGGGTGCAGTGGGACTGGCACAAAAACCCAGGAGGTCAAACTACAGAAGATTTTAAAACTTCTGACAGCGGGCATATCATTGGTTGCTCGCCCAGACGATGGTACAAAGATGACAGCAGGATTGACATTGCTCTGTAATACCCACTATGAAATCAATTGCTTGTGAGAGCACAGTAAACCTGCACTAAACCCCAAATTTGCAACGTTGTGCGAAACAGCTGCAACACAACCAGGGGGGAAACTTGTTTAAACAAGTAAAAAAGCTCAACGAAGAGATTAAAGCCGTCGGGCTCATAACAGCATCATCAGCAACGACAGCACCCCTATGCATCCACCAGCAAGTATCAACACCAGGACGCTGGTGAAAGCATGAGGGCCGCGCAGCACCACGAAGATCCTTTTTAGGCCAAGGCCCAGAGCAACCCTCATGGAAAAAGTGCCAACCCCACACTCCGGCGCCTCTACCGCAGAAGAGTCAGAATTTGAAGAAAACCTACCATCGGCAACCAGGGAGGTAGGTGGATCTGGTTCCTTCCAAAACACAAAGGTGTATGGCCTGTACTAACAGGGGGAATGTTATACTTGTTTTGGGAAACATGGAGGGATCATTCTCGATACCTAAAATTTAACTGAATGGGGCAATTATGGCAGAGTATAGCGTTGCCTAATGTGCTAACTTCAGCCCCAAGACTGTTCACCAAGATATTAAAACTGGCCTTGGCAATATTAGAAACAAAAACATATTGTCATGGCATATCTTGATGATATATCAATTGTGGGGAAAAACCCTGGATCTAGCTAAATCAGCAGTTTTAGCTACCAAACATTGGGTGAAACTCTGGGGTCATTTCCATCCAGATAAATCTAAGTTGACGGCATACACAACTATGGACTTTCTGGGATTTACAATTAACGTTATCCATATGTCTGTAACATTGCCTAAGAGTAAAGCAGATGTGGTGGAAGCCTACAACAAATTAATTATTACAAAATAAACCATCTATTAGACAGGAGACAAGGGTATTTGGAAAACTAGTAGCAGCATTTCCAGCTACTCAGTTTGGGCCTTGCATCATTAAAGCTCAAAAAGGGCAAAAGTGCAAGAGCAAAAACACCTTGCAGGCCACTTTGATCGACCTATGCAGTTACCAGCCAAAGCAATTCAGAGTTATAATGATGAAAGGGAATACTTGGCATAGTTCCAGCCCATCATTATTAGTAATCATCATTACTAAAAACACTGGGTATTTAGAGATGTTGGTGCGTTTCATGGGCTAAAACCCTACTGCTCACATTGCACCATCTGCATGTCCGCCTACAAATTGATAATGTCACAGTGGTGGCATATATTAATCATATGGGTGAAATTAGATCAATATCATGTGTCAATTTTGGCCAATACATTTGGTTATGGTGTGTTAACATACATATTTGGCTATCAGCAAATTTACCTACCAGGTAAGCTCAATACAGTGACACACACCAGGTCATGAAAATTCAATGACGGCACCAAATGGCTGTTGGACCACAAAAAAGTTGTTGATATTACCAAAAGAGGGACACCAGATATCGATCCATTTGCATCTAGACCCAATCACCAATTACCAACATATGCCGCTTGTGAACCACACTTGGGGCAGCAGCAATGGATGTTACTCACTGAATGGGGGATAATTGTTCACAATGTTTTTCCCTCCTGCCTCCTCAGTCGGATCCTAAGCAAAAACACATATGGACTCAGCATCAGGTGTGAAAGTGCCTGATTGGCCTACACAGCCATGGATCCCTGTGGTCTTTGACAAAGTCTCTGAACCATAGTCCACCATGCTAGATTCAGGCTGGCGGACAGGACCATGAGCATGATCATGGCGGCCTATCAAGAATCAATAAGGACTGGTGTTGCGTATAATACAGCTACAATCACCAACGCCCTGGGAATTCCTGTCCAGCCTTCATGTAGATGAAGGACTGAGCTGCAGTACTATAATTATGCAGTAGTGCCCTGTCAGCTTGCTGGTGGAAGGTGCCACGACAACTCTCCATGGGATCTCACCCTCTAGTTGCCAAACTTATGAGGATTATTTACAACTCTAACCCTCCTAGAGTGAGGTACTCCCAGATCTGGGACGTCAGTGTTGTACTAACATTGCTAGGGGCACCAGCAATGTCCCTGTCCCTGGGGGAAAACTGACATTTAAAAACAGAATGATGATAGTACTGGTCCAGGCTCTAAGGGTCCAGTTTCTACATAAACTGCGACTGGGATAAAATGATGGCATCTCCAGAAAAGATAACGTCGCATATTAGAACTTGTTAAACAAGATAGTCACAAGTCAAGTCAAGTCACATTTATTTATATAGCACTTTTAAAAACAACTCTCGTTGGCCAAAGAGCTTTATATTTGTTATAAGAATAGTATAGACAAACAAACTACATACATATATACATATAACCCTCACTCAGTGGACGTCAGGAAAGGCTTGCGAGTATAGATAAGATTTCAGTCTTGACTTAAAGGAGTCGATGGAGGGGGCAGTTCTGATGGGAAGAGGGATGCTGTTCCACAGTCTAGGAACTGCAACCGCAAAGGAGCGGTCGCCCTTAAGCTTTTGCCTACACGGCGGGACATTCAGCAGCCCCAAGTCGGCCGATCTGAGGGACCTGGAGGTGGAGTGGTGGGTGAGAAGACTTTTAATGTAGGAGGGGGCAAGCCCTTTGAGGGCTTTGTAGACATAGAGGAGGGTCTTGAAATGTATACGGAACAGCACAGGGAGCCAGTGGAGAGAGGCCAGGATCGGGGCCCCTTTTTCGGGTGCCGTCAGGAGTCTCGATGCGGCGTTTTGGACCAGTTGCAGGCGGGACAGGGAAGATTGGCTGATGCCAGTGTAAAGAGAGTTGCAGTAATCTAGGCGGGAGGAGATAAATGTGTGGATGATCTTTTCGAGGTCATCAAAGTGGAGGAATTGTTTTATTTTAGCTATCGTCCGAAGCTGAAAGAAGCTAGCTTTTACCACAGCATTGACTTGTTTGTCAAATTTGAGTGCTGAGTCAAATATCACGCCGAGGTTTTTGACGTGAGGTTTGAGTAGTGTGGTAAGGCTTCCAAGACTGCCTGCTATCATTTTGATTGAGTCCGAGGGGCCGAGAAGGATGACCTCAGACTTACTCTCATTTAGTTGGAGGAAGTTCTGGGCCATCCAGCACTTTATATCCTTGAGGCAGCGGGTAAAGTTAAGTAGATTTGATTGTTTTTTGGGCTTCAGGGGGAGATAGAGTTGTGTATCATCTGCGCAGCAATGGAAGGAAATGGTGTGCCTTTCAATGACTTGGCCTAAGGGGAGCATATACAGGGAGAAGAGAATGGGGCCAAGATAGACAAGGAACATCAGGACAAAAGTTGGAATCCCAGGTATACCCATCTGACACCCGACTGTGTGTAATGGCACACCTTCTACCTTACCCTAAGACTACTAAAACTTAAGAGGAAGTAAATTGACACTATGGGCAGCCACAAACAGCCTAATGGCTGGGTATCAGCACAAACCATCTCTAGATGGCTCAGACACGTTTGTGAGCTGCTGGGGTGGATACTAACATCTTAAATCTCTATCAACAAGGACAACAGCAACACCGGCAACTAGAGACAAGGAAGTGTCTATGGACCATATCCTGGCAACAGCAGGATGGTCTAGAGAAAGACCTTCCAACTCTTTATAATAAGCCAATAACCAAACCTGCGGTGTTGCAGAACCAAGTTTCAATTCTGTAATATATTTAGCCCTAGGGAGCATTATTTTGTTAAAATAATTTGTTATAGTTTGAATTGGATACATGTCTGAATACAATAACATACTTTCTCCCTTGAATGACCGGCAGTGAGTGAAGCATGAAACGAGAACTTACCAGTTCGAAGTTTGATCTTTATTTTATGAGGAGTAACGTTAAGGGATTACGTGAAGACACCGTCCAGTACGCATGCGTGTCAATCTTCAAAGCAGCGGTGTGAAATCACAGATAACAGTTGTTGAACTGAACATAGTAAGATAAGAGAACCATAATACCAGTTGAACTTTATGATAGAGGGCTGGGAGCGGAGGGCACGTAATCCCTCAACGTTACTCCTCATAAAATAAAGATCAAACTTCGAACTGGTAAGTTCTCGTTTAATCTTACTATTTTACTTCGGAGTCACGTGAGTGACTACGTGAAGATTTTAAAGCTCTGTGATTTCATGCCGTGGAACCGAGTCCAGGCGTCATACACTGTATCAGTAGGCCAATGATGAGTGAACATTAAGAATGCATTCAGACATGACATAGATATAGACATGTTGATGCTATTAATGAATAATAGTGGCAATAGTAACCTCCCTCAACCTGGAGGAAGTATGAACCATACCTAACATAGAGTTGGCAAATACCCCTGACCTGGCAATAGGTTTATTTTGAATATTTGGACAGATCAATAGTTTGACCATCCTGCAACCGCTAGGATGTGGTCCATCCCTGCTGCTGAGGTATAGCGGTCCTGGTGGAGTGAGACTCAATGTCAATGTACACTTCTGTATTTGGCAGACCCATAAAACCATCTGGAGAAGGTTCGTAGTGATTCCTTCTAACAAGCTTTTATGTAACTAATAATATTGCTGTCATTGCGGCACAGTACTTACTGCTGTCCGCTCCTCGCATCCCACAGTCTATGGAGCGGGTTCTCAGGTCGCTCCCCGTATTCCACTGTTTCCGGAGCGGCTGGCCACGTGCCCCCGGCACCAATACGAAGCCGCTGGCTCCACTGCCAGCGGCTCGAAGGTGAATCCACCGCCGTCCGCTCCCCGCGGTTTCCGGAGCGGCTGGCCACGTGCCCCCGGCACCAATATGAAGCCGCTGGCTCCACTGCCAGTGGCTCGAAGGTGAATCCACCGCCATCCGCTCCCCGCTTCCCACGGTCTCCGGAGCGGCTGTCCAGGTGCCCCCAGCACCAATATGAAGCCGTTGGCAACACCGCCAGCGGCCCGAAGGCGAATCCTCTGCCGTCCGCTCCCCGCTTCCCGCGGTCTCCCGAGCGGGTTCTCCACCAATATGAAGCCGCTGGTTCTACTGCCAGCGGCTCAAAGGTGAATATGCCGTCGCTCGCTACCCGCATTCCGCGGTTCCGAGCGCCTAGGTCCGTGGGCTGGATTCCCCGTGACCGGGGTTCCCTGAAGTTCGAGACTGGGGTTTCCCCTCCGTCCCGACTTAGCCCCCTACTAAGTAGAGGTTCCAGCAAGAAGATTTAACCTGAAAGTTAAAAAAAAAATGTACTTCAGGTCTGTTGCTGGCAGGAGAATCATGTTCACCCTGCCAGTCGTCACGCAATGCGATAGACGACATGACACGCATGCGTACTGGACGGGGTCTTCACGTAGTCACTCACTTGACTCCGAAGTAAAATCATAGATAGAGTGATACAGCGTGGAAACAGGCACTTCGGCCAAACTTCCCCACAACCAGCTACATTAGTCCCACTTGCCTGTGCTTGACCCATATCTCTCCAAACCTGTCCTATCCATGTACCTGTCTAACTGTTTCTTAAATGATGGCATAGTCCCAGCCTCAACTACCTCCTATGGCAGCTTGTTCCATACACCCATGTTGCAGGTGACTGGACATGTTTAAGGCATTTAGATAATCATCATTATAATAATGTTTGATTATATTCAATAATGACTGGATACTGTAAATATTCCACTGGGTATTTTATGAATGATGTTTGACTGAATAATCAAATAAATGATAAAAATATAAAAAGTGTCCATTGAGTAATTTGAAAAAGATTACTACAGAAAACAGATGTTTTTTACTTGTGTAGACATTGGTTTACCCACAGGAATGACCTTCATTTAACCCTGGGACTTGTGCATGGTTTATTATAGAGCATATCGTACTTAGAATTGCTTTTGAAGATGGGTCCCAATCTGAAAAGCCACCTATTCTTTTTCTCCAGAGATGCTCTCTGACCCACTGATTTACTCCAGCACTGTGTCCATCTTTGGTATAATCCACCATCTGCAGTATGTATCTACGTACATTACCTTTTAATGTGTTAACAAAAGACACGTATTTACTTATTTTCAGTCTACAGGAGTTAAAAGGTGAAGAAATAAATGTACAATGAAGATTGTACTTTTAGATTAATTTAGTTCAAGAAAAACTTGCATGAACTTTAACTGCCTGACAAGTTTTGCTTCTGCGGATTCTCTGCTACAGTGCTTCCTCTGAATTTAATGAAGTGTGAGTAATGAATTTAAAGAAGTTTCCCAAGACTAATATATTCAGTTATGTAGTTCAGGACACTTTGTCTTAAACAAAAATCACCCACTGTATATGTTCCACAAAAACAGGTTAAAAAGAAACATTTTATTTTTAAGTTAAGTCCTTGAATACAAGATACAAGATACAAGATACATTTAATTGTCATTTGGACCCCTTGAGGTCCAAACGAAATGCCGTTTCTGCAGCCATACATTACAAACACATAGACCCAAGACACAACATAATTAACATAAACATCCATCACATAGCTGTGATGGAAGGCCTAATAAACTTATCTCTCCACTGCACTCTCCCCCCCCCGATGTCAGAGTCAAAGTCAAAGCCCCCGGCTGGCGATGGCGATTGTCCCGCGGCCATTAAAGCCACGCCAGGTGGTGCGAGGTCGCACACCGGGTCTTGGTGTTAGAGCCCCCGGCGTGCGCTCACAGAGTCCCGCGGCCATTCCAAGCCGCGCGGGGCAGTGATGTTAGGCCCCGCTCCAGGAGCTCTTCAACCCCGCAACTCGGGCGGGGGAAGTCGCCGTTGCGAGAGCCCTGAAAAGCGGTCTCCCTCCAGGGAGCCGCGGGCTCCCGGTGCCGCCGTCCACAGACCTGCCGTTGGAGCCTCCGACTCTCCGGTAGCAGCAGCAGCAGCAGCAGCAGCAGCAGCGCTCCTCCACCGCTCCACCCGCTCCGGACTCGGCCAGCCCCGCGACGGCGACGGTGAGTCGTAGCACCAGAGTCCCCGGCTTCTTCCTGTTGGAGGCCGCTCCTCGTTGCGGCCCCAACGACAACGGAAATCCAACGAGAAAAGGTCGGGTCTCCAGTGCAGGGAGAGATTCAAAAAGTTTCCCCCCCCCTCCCCCCCCCCCCACACACACACCCCAACAAAAAATAACAAAAACTACATTTAAACACAGACAGAAAATAATAAAACGCGGACAGACTGCAGAGGCCGCTGCTGACCCTTTTTGTGCAGAAACATCACTGCAGACTTGAACATGATATTTTATTTGTAATATTAAATGTTGGATTTGACCTATTGGGCTACATGAATGTCATGTTTTTGTTATTTTGCTCTAACTAAAGCAGAATAGTGATGTTCAGATACTAGTACATCTTTGCACTGTTTAGTGTTGCGCTATAGTTCTGAGCAGAGTTTGAGTGGAGCGCTCTTTTCAATCCTTAGAATTTATCTATACAATATACACCCACCATTAGATACAAATCTTTAAATATATCCTCCAACTCACCTTGATATTTTCTGAGTTCCTTGACCTATCTGACAAAAGAATGTCCATTATCACCTTAACTTGTCGGAAGTCTATTTGTGTATTGTGTTCAGTTCTGGGCACCATGTTTTTGGAAAGGTGGTGTTACGTTTGGAAGGGTGCAGAGAAGATTTACAAGGATGTTGCCATGACTCAAGGGTTTGAGCTATGGGAAGAAGATGAGCAGGCTGGGACCCTATTATAGACAATAGACAATAGATAATAGGTGCAGGAGTAGGCCATTCAGCCCTTCGAGCCAGCACCGCCATTCAATGTGATCATGGCTGATCATCCCAAATCAGTACCCCATTCCTGCCTTCTCCCCATATCCCTTGACTCCGCTATTTTTAAGAGTACTATCTGGCTCTCTCTTGAATTATCCAGAGAACTGGCCTCCACCACCCTCTGAGGCAGAGAATTCCACAGACTCACAACTCTCTATGTTTCCTCGTCTCCGTTCTAAATGGCTTACCCCTTATTCTTAAACTGCGGCCCCTGTTTCTGGACTCCCCCAACATCGGGAACATGTTTCCTGCCTCTAGCGTGTCCAAACTCTTAATAATCTTATATGTTTCAATAAGATATCCTCCCATCCTTCTAAACTCCAGCCGTTCCATTCTCTCAGCATATGACAGTCCCGCCATCCCGGGAATTAACCTTGTAAACCTACTCTGCACTACCTCAATAGCAAGAATGTCCTTCCTCAAATTAGGGGACCAAAACTGCACACAATGCTCCAGGTGTGGTCTCACCAGGGCCTTATACAACTGCAGAAGGACCTCTTTGCTCCTATACTCAACTCCTCTTGTTATAAATGCCAACTTGCCATTCGCTTTTTTTATTCCCTGGAGCACAGGAGGATGAAGTTTAATGTAATAGAGGTGTATAAAACCATGAGAGGAAGAGATCAGGTGGACGTACAGAGTCTCTTGCCCAGAATAGGGGCTTATGATCTGATCATCCAGAACAGTTTTCCATGCAGAACCTTATAACCATATAACCATACAACAATTACAGCACGGAAACAGGCCATCTCGACCCTTCTAGTCCGTGCCGAACACGTATTCTCCCCTAGTCCCATATACCTGCGCTCAGACCATAACCCTCCATTCCTTTCCCATCCATATAACTATCCAATTCATTTTTAAATGATAAAACTGGAAGCTCATTCCACACAGCTACCACTCTCTGAGTAAAGAAGTTTCCCCTCATATTACCCTTAAACTTCTGTCCCTTAATTCTCAAGTCATGTCCCCTTGTTTGAATCTTCCCTACTCTCAGTGGAAAAAGCTTGTCCACGTCAACTCTGTCTATCCCTCTCATCATTTAAAGACCCCCCTTAACCTTCTGCACTCCAAAAAATAAAGCCCTAACTTGTTCAAACTTTTTCTGTAACTTAGTTGCTGAAACCCAGTCAACATTCTAGTAAATCTCCTCTATACTATCTCTATTTTGTTGACATCCTTCCTATAATTAGGCGACCAAAATTGTACACCAAGTGTACAGTTTAAGCGTACAAGTATGAGTGTAATTCCCTCGAAACTAACACATCTGAACCCCTCTGATCCCCTCTGTAAACCCCTCTAAACCTATCTGAACCACTCTGAAACCGTCTAAACCCCCCTAAACCATTCAAAACCCATCTAAACCCCTTGTAACCCCCAGAAACCCATCTTAACAACTATAACCCCGTCTAACACTCTCTAAACACCTCTGCACCCCACTACAGCCCGAACTTATCAAATGCCTTGATGCAGATGTCCAGTGTGATGGCATTTTCATATCTGATGGGATGAAATGGAGGAGGACTGGCCAATTTTTTGTGCCTTCCACCACAGTGATGAATGCTGTGGTGGATGTTTGTGTTACATTTTTTATTGTGGTTGTGTGTTCTTTATTATTGTATCGCTGCTGACAACCCAAATTCCACCAGCCTGGCTGTGTGGTCATTAAAATACAATACAAATACAATGAAATGGCTTTCTGTTATTTTAACACTAACAAGAATGAAACTGGCTCCTCAGCCTCTGAAAATCTGTATTTTTTTGTGCCAGGGAAGTCAACTTGGAAGTCACAAATATGAGCCTCAGCAAATATGAAGTTCTGCGGACTGTTTTTGGTCACGTTACGAACTTCAATTTTTTGCACTAGCGTTACGGTTATTCATTTATTGCATTTAATAAAAAAATGTTATCTGTGTGCATTGCATTTATGGGCCTGTTATGCTGCTGCAAGTAAAAATTTCATAGTTCCATCGTCAGTACATATGACAATTAAACATTATTACCGCCCATCTGCATGGACGAATTCAGCTCCAACAACATTCAAGAAACTCAACATCATCCATTGTAAAACAGCCCACTTGAAGACATGCCATCTGCTTTATACACCTTCCACTGCTTCACTGTGACCATATTATAGGCCAGCTGCAATATGCATCGTCTTACCTCTGCCACTCTGCCAGCATCTACCTACTTGCAACTTCCACCACCAATTGCAAGGAAAGCAGGCTCTAGAACCACCATCACTTGTCGTTCCCCTCCAAACCTCAGACCTTCGTGACTCAGTCATAGATAGAGTCATAGAGTGATACAGTGTTGAAACAGGCCCTTTGGCCCAACTTGCCCACACCGACCAACATGTCCCAACTACACTTGTCACACCTGCCCGCGTTTGGTGCATATCCCTCCAAACCTGTCCTATCCATGTACCTGTCTAACTGTTTCTTAAATGTTGGAATAGTCCATGCATTAACTACCTCCTCTGGCAGCTTGTTCTATGGACCCACCACCCTTTGTGTGAAAAAGATACCCCTCAGATTCCTATTAAATCTTTTCCCCTTCACCTTAAATCTATGTCCTCTGGTCCTCGATTCACCTACTCTGGGCAAGAGACTCTGTGCATCTACCTGATCTATTCCTCTCATGATTTATACACCTCTATAAGACTTGTAAACACTGTTTACATCATCACTGAACTAAATCCTGGGACTCCCTGCCCAACTGGTGAATCTGTGGAATAATTTGCCACAGATGGCTGTAGAGGCCAAGTCAGTGGATATGTTTATGGCAGAGATAGATAGATTTTTGATTAGTACCAGCCTATTCCCCTCATGATTTTATATACCTACATAAGATCACTCCTCAACCCACTGTGTTCCAAGGAATAAAGTCCTAGTCTGCTCATCTTTTCCCTGTAGGTCAGGCCCTTGAGTTCTGACAACAACCTTGTAGATCTTCTCTGCACCCTTTCCAGGTCAGTGGCATATAGTTTAACTGACTAGTGATTAGTTTAGTTTAGTTTAGTTTCGAGATCCAGCGCAGAACAGGCACTTTGGCCCACCAAGTCTGCGCTGACCAGCGATCCCCACTCACTGATACTATCCTACACACACTAGGGACAATTTACAATTATACTAACCCAATTAACCCACAGACCTGTACGTCCTTGGAGTGTGTGAGAAAACCAGAGCACCTGGAGAAAATCCACGCAGGTCACGTGGAGAACGTACAAACTCCCCTCAGTCAAGCACGTCATAGTCAGGATCGATCCCGGGCCTCTGGCGCTGCAAGGCAGTGACTCTACTACTGTGCCGCTGTGCCTCCCTCTGATCAATAAATACTTACATTTCACTTTCATGGAAAACAAATTGAAATTGAAATTCAATTTACAATTTGCAATGAGAAAATACCAAATTACTTCTGCAAATGTAATGAGTTGGATCACACTGGACTGGCTTGCACATTGTAATAGCTGCAAACATTATAGACAATAGACAATGGGTGCAGGAGTAGGCTATTCGGCCCTTCGAGCCAGCACCGCCATTCAATGTGATCATGGCCGATCATCCCCAATCAGTACCCCATTCCTGCCTTCTCCCCTGACTCCGCTAGTTTTAAGAGCCCTATCTAGCTCTCTCTTGAAAGCATCCAGAGAACCTACCTCCACCACCCTCCGAGGCAGAGAATTCCACAGACTCACCACTCTCTTTGAGAAAAAGTGTTTCCTTGTCTCCGTTCTAAATGGCTTACTCCTTATTCTTAAACTGTGGCTTCTGGTTCTGGATTAACCCATTAAACCATTAACCCATTAACCCATTAACCCATTAACCCATTAACCCATGGGTCCAATCCATTGCTTCACTAGGTGTAACAGGCTGCAAGGGATGAAGAGGAACCACTTGAAAACTTGCTAATGGCCTCCCGACAGCTCATTCAAAGAGAAAGCCTTTTCCCTGATGGTCCGAGACATTCTGAAACAATTGACTCTCCCTGATAACGCAGTCCAGTCACATTATAACAGTGAAATAATGCACCATGTATCTCAAATGATAATAGCTGCCATTAGGTCTGTATTCATGCACACTGTAAAAGTGACATTGTTTATTGCTAGCCTTGTTAAATGTTCAACATATAAAGCAAAATTATGGGGTGTAAGATGACCTGTTTTAGTACATCCCATTGATGTGACATAAATATGAGTCTTCTCAAAGCTGCCATATATGGCTTGTGTAAAATGTTAATAAGTTGTTCCAAGATACATGTCTGTAGAGTACTCCACAGTGATGCAGAAACATTCATAGTGATGTACGATGAAGTAATAGAGGAAAATGATGAGAAAATCATCACATTATGTCTGATCTATTAATAGCAAGATTGCAAGGTGAGAGCATGTGAGAATGCTGATTGAAATCATATAATGCTTTGAATTTATTCCATCACATGTCATCATCACTCAGAACGATCTTATTATATGCCTTTCAACTGATCCTTTGCTCACATGCTCAATCCCCAAGAGGTGCTGTCATGCCAAGCTGATTACTGTTATTAAATAGTCTTTGGAGCTATTTGCTGTAAAGATGTCACATTTATTTTTCAGAGTTCCCATTCATTGAAGGGAAAGGATGCGGAATGATTTTTAGTTTTTTTTTCTGATCGAAAGCACATAAACAATGTGGCATGAAATAGTTTCAGAAGGATTTTGCGTTGGGTGTAAGAAATTGATTCGTAATTGAACAACATATATTAATTATATTACCAAGTTTATGGATTATTAATAATTAATTCTCACCCTGGTAACTAGTTATTTTGTTTCTATTTACAACTGTCTCTTGAAAAATTATTTTTGATGTCAATCCACTATGTGCAAGTTGGTTGTCATATTTCTGACATTGAACTGCACTACATTAACTCCAATGTAATCCGGGATGTCCTGTATCTAACATCTCACCGTAACTCTAGGAACATTATTTCAGGGCACCTTTAAGGTGTGTTTTTTTTTCAGGAGCATTACACTATAACATTTTTTTTTGAGATACAGTGTGGAAACAGGCCCTTCGGCCCACCAGGTCCGTGCCTACCAGCGACCCCTACACACACTAGAGACATTTTTTTACATTTACTAAGCCATTTAACCTACATATCTGTACGTCTTTGGAGTGTGGGAGGAAACCGAAGATCTCGGAGAAAACGTACGCTGGTCACGGGGAGAACGTACAAACTACGTAAGATATCACCCGTAGCCCAGACTGAACCCTGAACCCTGATCTCCAGCACTGCATTTGCTGTAAGGCAGCAACTTTACGTCTGCGCCATCGTGCCACCTCTCTGAAAAATCAGAGTCTGAGGGTAAACCAGATAGAAGTTGATACAATTATGAGGTATAAATATGCCATGCAGTCGGACCCTTTGTCTCACGGGAATTCTTCCAAAGACTAGAAGGCATAGGGAGGGACAAAGTTTAAACGAGATGTATAAGGCACATTTTTCCTTTGATGGTAGGTGACCACCTTTATCACTACCATGGACATAGTATCATAGAATCGTGAATCAGAGAATCATAGAATCGTGCAGCAACTCATCCATGCCAACCAAGATGTCCCATTTAAGCTAGTCTTATTTGCCCACATTTGGTTCATATCCCTCCAAATCTTACTAATTGCACTCTTCTTGTTTTTAATGCCCCTGTCCCACTTAGGAAACCTGAACGGAAACCTCTGGAGACTTTGCGCCCCACCCAAGGTTTCCGTGCAGTTCCCGGAGGTTGCAGGTAGTGGAAGCAGGTAGGGAGACTGACAAAAAAACTCCAAGAACCTCCGGGAACCGCACGGAAACCTTGGGTGGGGCGCAAAGTCTCCAGAGGTTTCCGTTCAGGTTTCCTAAGTGAGACAGGGGCTTAATTGTATATTTTTGCACTAAAGTCCTGTTGTTTTCACAGTCTTTTTTTTCTTTTCACTTTGTAGAATTTATGTGTAATTTTAGTATGATTTATGTTTTTGTGTGAATATTTATGTGAGTAGTGTGAATCTATCTGCCTATGATGCTGATGCAACCAAATGTTTCATTGTATCCGTATCTCATCGTACTTGAGCATATGACAATAAACTTTACTTAGAGTCATAGAGTCATGCAACATGGAAAAAAAAGCCCTATGGCCCAACTTCCCAAAGGAACGTCCTTTAATTCAGAGGTTATGTCCTCTGGTGCTAGACTCTCCCACTAGTGGAAACATCGCCTCCACATCCACTCTATCGAAGCCTTTCACTAGTTGGTAAGTTTCAATGAGGCTATAGTAACAAGATCAGAGGGGATCCTTGCAAGAAAGTGGGTTGGAGGAACGTGGCAAGTTTTGCAAAGGAGAATGATATTTTTAATTCAATGTGATGCCATGGTAATTCATTTTGATTGAGAATTATCAGACCAACATGGCTCATCTACATTAGTCCCACCTACCTGCATTTGGCCCATATCCCTCGAAACGTTTCCTCTGCTTTTCTTTTTGCTTTTTACATATATTTGTTGTAATTGATTTTTTTTTGTTTGCAAATGTAGGCCCGTGCAAGAGATGCTTCTTTGTTTTGTAGTCTTCAAACCCCTTTCCTTTCCCAGCTCCTGTCTTCCTCTTTCTCCCTCCACACAGATGTAAAGGACAAAGTAACGTGGCGTGCCATTACGACCCTGCCTTGTGTTGATATTGTTTCAGAAGCTGTATGAGCATCCGTGCTGTTTAGTTTTCCTCCCAACAGTGCTCTGGCCTGTTCAATCGATCAGCACGTGATTGAGGTAATTTAAACAATTACACGGTAAACTGGTCAGCAGTCACAGCTTGTGCAGCTGGAGAGTCTCATGAGCTGAACTTAAATGTTCTGATAATTCTCAATCAAAATGAATTACCATGGCATCACATTGAATTAAAAATATCATTCTCCTTTGCAAAACTTGCCACGATCCTCCAACCCACTTTCATGCAAGGATCCCCTCTGATCTTGTTACTATAGCATTGAAACTTACCAACTAGTGAAAGGCTTCGATAGAGTGGATGTGGAGGCAATGTTTCCACTAGTGGGAGAGTCTAGCACCAGAGGACATAACCTCTGAATTAAAGGACGTTCCTTTGGGAAGGAGATGAGGAGATATTTCTTTAGAGGGTGATGAATCTGATCTGTGGAATTAATTGCCACAGAAGGCTGTGGAGGCCAATTCTATGGATATTTTTAAGGCAGAGGTAGGTAGATCCTTGATTAGTATGGCTGGGTACCCCTGGGGTTATGGGGGAAAATGGGGCCAAGAGGGAACGATAGATCAGCCATGATTGAATCGTACAGTAGACTTGATGGGCCGAATGGCCTCTAATTCTGCTCCTATCACTTATAAACTTAATGCACCTCTCACTCCACTTTTCAATGATCAGGGGGGGTGGAACAATCGGCCGAGAACAAGGATGGACCCAGCGGCTTTCGACACCACCGAGAACAAAGACGAGGTGCATGTGCATCTCCTTCAACCTCATCTACTACATTAGGTGTGCCTGATGTGGCCTCCGGTGTATTGCTGAGACCAAACATAAACTCAGAGACCATTTTGCTAAACACTTATTTTTCCTCAGTGCGCCAAGCTGTATCTCCCAGCTGCTAACCATTTTAACTCCACTTCCCGTTTCCCTACTGACCTTTCTAACCTGGCCTCCTCCATTTCCAGAGAGAGGCCACATATAATATGGAGGAACAGCACCCAATTTTCCACTTGGGTAGAAATTGAAGCTGTAAATTAAAACAAATAGCACATAGTAAAAAAATAGTGATATGACGTGTCATAGAAACATAGAAACATAGAAATTAGGTGCAGGAGTAGGCCATTCGGCCCTTCGAGCCTGCACCGCCATTCAATATGATCATGGCTGATCATCCAACTCAGTATCCTGTACCTGCCTTCTCTCCATACCCCCTGATCCCTTTAGCCACAAGGGCCACATCTAACTCCCTCTGAAATATAGCCAATGAACTGGCCTCAACTACCTTCTGTGGCAGATAGTTCCAGAGATTCACCACTCTCTGCGTGAAAAATGTTTTTCTCATCTCGGTCCTAAAGGATTTTCCCCTTATCCTTAAACTGTGACCCCTTGTTCTGAACTTCCCCAACATCGGGAACAATCTTCCTGCATCTAGCCTGTCCAACCCCTTCAGAATTTAGTAAGTTTCTATAAGATCCCCCCCTCAATCTCCTAAATTCTAGCGAGTACAAGCCAAGTCTATCCAGTCTTTCTTCATATGAAAGTCCTGACATCCCAGAAATCAGTCTGGTGAACCTTCTCTGTACTTCCTCTACGGCCAGAATGTATTTCCTCAGATTTGGAGACCAAAACAGTACGCAATACTCCAGGTGTGGTCTCACCAAGACCCTGTACAACTGCAGTAGAACCTCCCTGCTCCTATACTCAGACCCTTTAGATTACAAACCAAACATTGAACTCAATAGTGAAAGGACCCCCCCCCCCACACACACTTACTTTTCCCCTCTCTCTCCTCTAGGCCCCACCTGGACTTGCACATCTTTCTTCCCTCCTGCTCCCCTTCCACCTACATTCCTTCCTCTAGCTTCACAATTCACAACTCTTCAATACCTTTGCCTCACACCTGCCTTTTCATCTCTGACCTTTGTCCAACCACCTGCCTATCAAAACAAAACCCTCAAGATATATTCACAAAATGCTGGGGTAACTTAGTGGGACAAGCAGCATCTCTGGAGAGAGGAATTGGGTGTTGTTTCGGGTTGAGACCCTTCTTCAGACTATAAACCCTCACCCGTATCCACCTGATATGTCTTTCTTTCTTTCTTTTAACATCTTTTTATTGGGTTTTTTCCACAAAAAAAAAAGCAAAATTAAAACATAAAAAAACAGAGCAAAAAGAATAATGATAAACATAGCAATGGTATTGATACATAGAGATCAGAATTACATTAATAACAGGTATAACCTAACATGAGACAAGTGTCAAAATACACAATGAATATTGACCTCCCAGTCTCTGTGTAAATATAGTTAAATCTTTAAAAGGAAACTTATAAATGTAAAAAAAAACAAAGATAAAAAGACAAAAAGACAAAAAAAAATGTATTGCCCCTCCTCTCTTAGAGCATCTCCCCACCTAATCAGTCTTGAGGAAGGAACCAGATCTGAAACATTGCCTATCCACGTTCTCCAGAGATGCATTTTGTGTCTTTGTTCAAGAAAGTACAAGTCTTTCCACGTCAGAAATTTAAATGTATTGATTAAATGAAGCATATGTTCAATCTTCAGAGGAATCAGCCTCCCTTTCTAAATGTGCCTGCAGCTGCTGTCACCAATGTTAGGGCTGTTCTTTATCTTCTCAGACAAAAGATAACCCACCATCCCACTCTTCAGATCTTGTGCCATTTGGTAATTGCACTTTGATTTCAGAACAGTCAGATGTCTGATACCGTACCACTAAATTACCTCCTGTAATTGAGGTTAGAAGAGATTTTAATGTGTGGCTGATCTGTGAATTATGTTCACAGATCTATTTCCATTTAGCCTTTGTACAGGCTCTCTTAAACTACAGTAATTATAAGTAGGTTATCTATTTTAATTGTCTTACCTGGCATTAATTTTGCACATTTTCATCCGGCCTCAACCTTTCAGGATTTTAGAAGTTCAACGGCTAGTGATGAAAAAAATGATACATTTTGGCAAGCTAATTATGTCTTATTTCTGTTCAGGTAAATCTTTCAACACATTTTCAAAACTTTAAAATAAACAATATCCCTTTACTGTATTAAAATGTAGTTAGTGACTTCCTGTCATATATCTTTTACCCAGTAGGGGAATCAAAAACAGAGAACATAGGATTAAGGTGAGAGGATACATTTTTACATAAAGAGTAGTGGGTATATAAAATGGGCTGCCAGAGGTGGTAGTTGAGGTATGTACTGTAAGAGCATTTAAAAGACTCCAGGTACTCAGATAGGAAAGATTTAGAGTGATATGGGCCAAATGCTGAGAAATATGAGTGGCTTAGATGGGCCATCTTTGTCGTATTGACAAGTTGAATCATGCAGCCAGTTTCTGTGCTGTATTAAGGCAATGACTCTATTAGTGTTTCAATTAACCGTCAGCCAAGTTACACAGAAACATAGAAAATAGGTACAGGAGGCCTTTGACCCAGCACCGCCATTCATTGTGATCATGGCTGATCATCCCAGATCAATAACCCGTGCTTGCCTTCTCCCCATATCCCTTGATTCCACTAGTCCCTAGAGCTCTATCGAACTCTCTCTTAAAACCATCCAGCGATTTGGCCACCACTGCCCTCTGTGACAGGGAATTCCACAGATTCACAACTGTCTGGGTGAAAACGTTTTTTCTCACCTCGGTCTTAAATGTATAAGACGTATAACACAGCAAAGAATGGTGGGAAGCCAGAGGATTGGGAAACTTTCATAGGTCAACAGAAGGAAACAAAACGGGGAATACGGACTGAAAAGATGAAGTACGAAGGGAAGCTGGCCAGGAATATAAAGAAGGAATATAAAGAAGGACAGTAAAAGCTTCTTTAGATATGTTAAGGGAAAAAGAGTAGAAAAGTCAAATGTGGGGCCCTTAAAGGCAGACACGGGTGAAATTATTATGGGGAACAAAGAAATGGCAGAAGAGTTGAACAGGTACTCTGGATCTGTCTTCACTAAGGAAGACACAAACAATCTCCCAGATGTACTGGAGGACACGTCCGTGCTGAACAACTTTTTTCCCCTTAGTCCCACCTGCCTGCACTCATACCATAACCCTCCGTTCTCTTCTCATCCATATGCCTATCCAATTTTTTTTTTAATGATACCAACGAACCTGCCGCCACCACTTCCACTGGAAGCTCATTCCACACCGCTACCACTCTCTGAGTAAAGAAGTTCCCCCTCATGTTACCCCTAAACTTCTGTCCCTTAATTCTGAAGTCATGTCCTCTTGTTTGTATCTTCCCTATTCTCAAAGGGAAAAGCTTGTCCACATCAACGGTCTATTCCTCTCATCATTTTAAAGACCTCTATCAAGTCCCCCCTTAACCTTCTGCGCTCCAGAGAATAAAGCCCTAACTTATTCAACCTATCTCTGTAACTTAGTTGTTGAAACCCAGGCAACATTCTAGTAAATCTCCTCTGTACTCTCTCTATTTTGTTGACATCCTTCCTATAATTGGGCGACCAAAATTGTACACCATCCTTCAGATTTGGTCTCACCAATGCCTTGTACAATTTTAACATTACATCCCAGCTTCTATACTCAAAGAAATTTTCATTAGGCGAGAAATAGTATTGGGTAGACTAATGGGACTGAAGGATGATAAATCGCCTGGGCCTGATGGTCTGCATCCCAGAGTCCTCAGGGAAGCTCTTGGGGGTATTGGGGGTAGGGTGTTGTCATCGATAGAAAATTGGTTAGCAGACAGGAAGTAAAGAGTAGTAGTGAACGGGTCCTTTTCAGAATGTCAGGCGGTGGCGAGTGGAGACTCGGTGCTGGGGCCGCAACTGTTTACCATATATGGTAATGATTTGGAAGAGGAAATTAGGAGCAACACTAGCAAGTTTGTGGATGACACAAAGCTGGATGGCAGTGTAAACTGTGAGGAGGATGTTAGGAGGTTGCAAGGTGTCCTGGACAGGTTGAGTGAGTGGGCAGATGTGTGGCAGATGCAGTATAATATAAATAAATGTGAGGTTATCTACTTTTGCGGCAAAAACAAGGGGGCAGATTATTATCTCAATGGGGTTAGGTTAGGTAAGGGGGATGTGCAGCGAGACCTGGGTGTCCTTGTACACCGGTCACTGAAAGTTGGCTTACAGGTACAGCAGGCAGTGAAGAAAGCTAATGGGATGTTGGCCTTCATAAGAAGAGGATTTCGGTATAGGCGTAAATAGGTTCTTCTGCAGTTGTATAGGGCTCTGGTGAGACCACATCTGGAGTATTGTGTACAGTTTTGGTCTCCTATTTTGAGGAAGGACATCCTTGTGATTGAGGAAGTGCAGCGTAGGTTCACGGGTTCACTGACGACACCACTGTTGTGGGACGTATAACTGATGGGGATGAGTCAGAATATAGAAGAGAGATCGAGCAACTGTCCATATGGTGCCAGCACAATAACCTGGCCCTCAACACCAGCAAAACCAAGAAACTGATTGTGGACTTTGGAAGGAGTAGGAGGGGGACCCACAGTCCTGTTTATATCAACGGGACGATGGTTGAAAGGGTCAAGAGCTTCAAATTCCTGGGCGTGCACATCTCTGAAGATCTTTCCTGGTCCGAGAACACTAATGCAATTATCAAGAAAGCTCATCAGCGCCTTTACTTCCTGAGAAGACTACAGAGAGTCGGTTTGTCAAGGAAGACTCTCTCTAACTTCTACAGGTGTACAGTAGAGAGCATGCTGACCAGTTGCATCGTGGCTTGGTTCGGCAACTTGAGCGCCCTGGAAAGGAAAAGACTACAAAAAGTAGTAAACACTGCCCAGTCCATCATCGGCTCTGACCTTCCTTCTATCGAGGGGATCTATCGCAGTCGCTGCCTCCTCAAAAAGGCTGACAGTAGCATCAAAGACCCACATCATCCTGGCCACACACTCATCTCCCTGCTACCTTCAAAAAGAAGGTACAGGAGCCTGAAGACTGCAACAACCAGGTTCAGGAATAGCTACTTCCCCACAGCCATCAGGCTATTAAACCTGGCTCAGCCAAAACTTTGATAATTAATAACCAATTATCTGTTATTTGCACATTATCATTTTATTTATTCATGTGTGTATATATTTATATTATAGTATATGGACACACTGATCTGTTTTGTAGTAAATGCCTACTATGTTCTGTTGTGCTGAAGCAAAGCAAGAATTTCATTGACCTATCAGGGACACATAACAATAAACTCATGAACTTGAACTTAAGATTGATCCCTGGGATGGCGGGACAGTCATATGAGGAAAGATTGAAAAGACTAGGCTTGTATTCACTGGAGTTTAGAAGGATGAGGGGGGATCTTATAGAAACATATAAAATTATAAAAGGACTGGACAAGCTAGATGCAGGAAAATTGTTCCCAATGTTGGGCGAGTCCAGAACCAGGGGCCACAGTCTTAACCCGTATTCAACCCATATTGACCTTTGAAAGTTTCCCAATCCTCTGGCTTCCGGCTACTCTTTGCGGAGATACATTGCGGAGATTTAGTTTTATTCTATCCCTAACTTCTCTTGTCAGCCACGGTTGCCTCCTACTCCCCTTAGAATCTTTCTTACTTTTTGGAATGAAATGATCCTGCGTCTTCCGGAGTATGCCCAGAAATTCCTGCCATTGCATTTCCACCGTCATTCCTGCTAGGATTCCTTTCCAGTCTACCTTGGCCAGCTCCCCTCTCATGCCTTTGTAGTCCACTTTGTTCAACTGCATCACTGACACTTCCGATTTAACCTTCTCCTTCTCAAATTGTAGATGAAAACTAATCATATTATGATCACTACCTCCAAGCGGTTCCTTTACCTCGAGTTCATCAAATCTTGTTCATTAGACAATACTAAATTTCATAAAAGTGGTATCGGAAGCTGGAGATATATAAAAAAAACTGTAGAAGCCCCATTAGATGGATGTGGATTATGCGCAAACAGATAAGGAATGGCTTTGTCATTATGTTCAGCCCAGACATCACAGGTTGAAGGACCTGTTCTTGTGCTGCACTGTTCTATGTTCTAAGTTCTAATGCCATTATCTGCAGGCATAATTTCGAATCCATATCATCCTCCATTTGACATGTCGGTTTTCTATAATTTCTGGATCCAGAATTAATTAAGCAATGGGACTGTGGGAATATCTACACCATAGAGATAACATGGTGGCCTACAATTTTACTTCTGAGTCACGTGAGTGACTTCGTGAAGAGTCCGCTCAGCACGCATGCGCAGCATTTGCGTTCAGCAGTGCAACAGCGGCCGCATT
Organism: Leucoraja erinaceus; assembly: GCF_028641065.1. NCBI lineage: Eukaryota > Metazoa > Chordata > Chondrichthyes > Rajiformes > Rajidae > Leucoraja > Leucoraja erinaceus. Next base: position 25,856 of record NW_026576332.1, read on the forward strand.
GGGAGTCAGGCGCTCCCGCTACAGATTGAAAGACGGACCGTCAGGTAGGTACCCTGAGGTTGGGTTTCTTTCACAGGAGAGCCTTCTGCTTTGTTTTACAGGCAGAGAACAAAGGCTCTTGAACAAACCTGTCCCCACGCTCGACTCCAACGGAGGAGCGTTCCATCTGAGGGGGGGGGGGGGGGGGCAGCAACAGGTGGTAGGACCGCTTACCGGGCGCTCCACCATTCCCGACCCCGGGCCGAGCCCAGTCCCGCTAGCGCCTGAGCAGCGGACTGGTTGTATAGCCACCAGGAAGAGCATCCGGCCAGTGGTTTCCGACTCGTCGGACGGGGACTTCTCTCCACCCGCACGGGGGAGAGACAGCCGCCTGAGCCGCATACAGAAAATATTCACTAAAACTAAAAAAGATGGTGGATGTCGCATCATCATTGACTTAACTTCACTAAATATGTTTGTTAAGTATGTACATTTCAAAATGGAAAAGTTTGTTACTGCCAAACAACTGATTTCCAAAGGATACTTCATGGCAAGCATTAACCTCAAAGATGCTTACTATTCAGTACCCATTCACAAGGATCATTGCAGATACCTGAAATTTACCTGGATGGGGCAGCTATGGCAGTTTAAAGCATTACCCAATGGATTAACATCAGCCCCAAGCTTATTCACCAAGATACTAAAACCAGCCCTGGCAATATTAAGAAGACAAAAACATATGGTCATGGCATATCTTGATGATATCTTAATAGTAGGCAAGACCATGGAATTGGCTATATCAGCTGTGTCAGCTACCAAACAGTTGTTCGAAACCTTGGGATTTGTTTTACATCCAGATAAATCTAATTTGAAGCCATCCACAACCATGGACTACTTGGGCTTCACAATTAACTCAGCCCACATGTCTGTAACTTTGCCAAAAGACAAAACTGAATTGGCGCAATCATGCAACAATTTAATGGTCAACAAGCGACCAACTATTCGACAAGTAGCAAGAGTAATTGGGGAAATGGTAGCAGCATTTCCGGCTACACAATTTAGACCTTTGCACTATCAAAACTTACAAAGAGCAAAGGTACAGGCACTAAAACGACATGCAGGTCATTATGATCGTATCATGAAATTACCCACTGAAGCAATATCAGAACTACAGTGGTGGGCAGAAAACGTTTGGCATAGTTTCAGCCCTATCATCATCATTAACCCTACTTTAGTTATCCAAACAGATGCCAGTGCTCAAGGCTGGGGAGCGACTAACTCCATATCCAGCACAGGTGGTAGATGGACTAACCTAGAGTCATCATTACTACTTACACTGGGGATTAACTATCTAGAGATGTTGGGTGCCTTTTATGGTTTAAAAGCATATGCATCCAATATGCATCACTTGCATGTATGGTTACAAATAGACAATACTATGGTGGTGTCCTACATTAACCATATGGGCGGCATAAAATCGATATCATGCAACAAATTGATTAACACAATTTGACAATGGTGTGTCAAAGGCATATTTGGCTATCAGCAACTTACCTGCCAGGTAAGCTAAATACAGTGGCAGACACCAGGTCACGCAAATTTAATGACAACACTGAATGGATGTTAAACCCCAAAGTGTTTGCAAAGATTATTAAGCAATATGGCACGCCAGATGACGACTTATTTGCATCAAGGCTAAATCACCAGCTACCTATGTATGTCGCTTGGGAACCAGACCCTGAGGCAGCAGTGGTAGAAGCGTTTGCGCTGGATTGGGGAAATTTCTTCTTCTATGCATTTCCTTCCTTCTGCCTCATCAGCCGTGCACTATGCACAATACAAATAGACTCTGCTTCAGGTATTTTGATAGTACCTGACTGGCCTACACAGCCATGGTTCCCATTACTCCACGACATCCCTCCGAACATCCACAAGAAAACAGTACTTGTCCAGCATCAAAAAGTGGGAGAAGTACTGCTTGGATACAGGGACTACCTACTCAACTGCTACAGTTACCAACGTACTGGAATTCCTGGCGAACCTTCACCACGATGAAGGACTCAGCTACAGTGCCATCAACACAGCTAGAAGTGCCCTGTCTGTGTATTTAAAACAAGCTCCAGGCCAACAGGCCATGGGGTCCCACCCGCTGGTGGTCAAACTAATGAAGGTTATTTACATCTCTAACCTCCCTAGACCAAGGTACACCCATATATGGGATGTCAGTGTGGTCCTGACATACCTCAAGGGATGGCCACCAGCCAGATCCCTCAACCTGGAACAATCTACGCTCAAAACACTCATGTTGATGGCACTTGTATCTGCACAGAGGGTCCAGTCACCACACCTATTGCAACTGGGCAACATGATCACAGCTCCAGACCAGATCTCTGTCGTTATCCAGGGACTGATCAAACAGAGCAGACCAGGAACACCTAATCCAGTCGTGGAATTCCGGGCTTACCCGCCAGAACCACGGTTATGTGCCATGACCCACTTACTGTCCTACATAGACACAACCAAAAATATTCGAGGGAGTGAAAAGCCTTATGGATCAGTGATAAAAAACCTTATGGTCGGGTGACGAGCCAAACCATTTCGAGATGGCTCAAGCAGGTGCTAAAAGCTGCTGGGATAAACACTAACATGTACAAATCTCACTCCACCAGGGCAGCATCCGCGTCAACGGCCAAAAGAATGGACGTACCTATAGACCACATCCTGGTTACAGCAGGAAGGTCGGGGGAAAGAACGTTCAGAATTTTTTATAATAAGCCGTTGGCAAAACCTGCTTTATTTGCAGAAAAAATTTTGCAGACTGCAAATATTTAATTTAAGCCCAGGGGAGCAATTTAATTTCTTTGTTGTTATTGTTAAAAAATACCGTTGTGTTTTTCTACAAACAGATTCATTGGTTGATTACAATAACACACTTCCTCCCTCAAGGACTTCAGCAGTGAGTGAAGTAATAACTGTTACACGGTTTGAAATCACAGAGCTTTAAAATCTTCACGTAGTCACTCACATGAGTCCGAAGTAAAATAGTAAGATTAAACGAGAACTTACCAGTTTGAAGTTTGATCTGTATTTTAAGAGGAGTTACGATGAGGGATTACATGCCCTCCGCTCCCACCCTCAATAATATGGGTCAAACTGATAACTGTCTCCTTTTCCTTACTATGTTTATTTCAATAACTGTGTCTATCTGTGATTCCACACTGCTGCTTTGAACTATGCCGTGCATGCGTGCTGAGCGGGCTCTTCACGTAATCCCTCATCGTAACTCCTCATAAAATACAGATCAAACTTCAAACTGGTAAGTTCTCGTTTAATCTTACTATTACATGTTCAAGGGTGAACACTAAATACTGGTATTGCCGTATGCTAAAAAAAATAAAAAAATAAATGTATAATTGCCATGGCAACTCTTGCAGAATGCTCAATATAATCTGGTATGTATCCTATCCTATGGGAGGAATAAAAACGTTGATGCACAGAGTCTCTTGCCCAGAGTAGATGAATCGAGGACCAGAGGACATAGGTTTAAGGTGAAGGGGAAAAGATTTAACAATCTGAGGGGTAACTTTTTCACACAAAGGGTGGTGAGTGTATGGAACAAACTGCCAGAGGACGTAATTGAGGCAGGGACATTCCCATTATTTAAGATGCTGTTAGACTGGTACATGGATATGACAGGTTTTGAGGGATATGGACCAAAGGCGGGCAGGTGGGAATAGTGCAAGTTGGGCTGAAGGGCATGTTTTCAAGCTGTATGACTATGACTATCCCTGAATATTCAGTTATTAGTGTTGGGAGACAAGGAATTGCAAGTGGTGGATTCTTGATCAAAGAGTAAAGTACTGGAGGACTTCAGCGGCTCAGGTGGCATCTGTGGAGAAAATGGACGGGCACTGTTTCGGGTCAGGACCATTCTTCAGACTGATTGTGGTAGGAAGGAGAAAGTTGAAAAAGAGAAGTGTAGGCCTGACAAGTGATAAATGAGGAGGTTTGAATGGCAGATGGGTGGATGAAATGATGAAGGCGGCGAAAGGGTGTCAGGTAAAGAGAGAGAAGGAGTGAAATGTAAAACCAAGGGGAGGGATATATTTGGAAGGGGCCAAGAGGAAAGAAGAGAGAGGGGAATAAAAGGGAAATGAGGAACTGGAAAAGGGAGTTGAATTTAAGAAGGAGGGGAAAGGAGTGGGTTGACTGGGAGACTGACACATAGTGGGAGAAATAGATGTGCATGGAGTGGAGGGCACAGGAAGGAGAGAGGGAGTAGGGAATATTACTTGAAGCTGGATCATTCAGTATTCATATCGTTAGGTTGTAAGCAACCCAAACAGAATATGAGGTGTAGCTCCTTCAGTTGGTGGCATTAATCTGGCAATGGAGGAGACCCAGGACAGAGAAATCCATATGAGAATGGGAAGGGGAGTTAAAATGATTGGGAACTGAGACATCCAGCAGACCTTGGTGGACCAAGCACAAGTGTTCAGCAAAATGGTCGCCTTGTTTGCGCTCGGTCTTGCCAATGTAAAGGACCCCACATCAGGTGCAACAAATGCAATAGATCAGGTTTGAAAGGAGGAATGCCTGAAGATTTGTTATTGTGGTATGATCTGTGAACTTTCTTCAAGATTTCAAGATAAAAAATGTAAAACATTTTTGTTCCACATTTAAAACCGCAACGCATTCATTTGGAATGGACGGTAATGCACTTGAGCAGTATTTTTTGTTGTAGCTTCCAATGAGCTGAAAGCCTCAAGCAGCACTGGGGAACAGGTCCATTTCCCAGTGGCATTTCAGTTCAACACATCCTGAACACCTCAGCAGTCTGAGCAATCTTACTCAGATTGGCAATATGCCTTTGTTGATTATGTCTGATGACTGAACTAATGCACGTTCAGTCTGTTCTATTTGTCACAAGCTTGTTGGCAGCACCTGAAATATGAAATTAATTGTCTAAAATAGAAAGTTGAAAATTGTCAATTTTGTTCAAGATAATAATTATCTTGAATATATTCTGTACACAAAACAAAACGTATTACAATCAGATTGAGACTTAACGCAGCTGCTGATTTCAGCACATAAATAGAACTAATTATAATACATTAACACATTTGCAAAACATTTTCCGCCACAGGTACCTGTTTTAATTGAAACTAAGGAACAATTGATAGTAAACAGGCCAACATTTCTCTACAGAAGTTAAAAGCAGTGCCGTATGAAAAATAGTGACTGTATTTTCAACTATCATGAAATCAGTATCTTGACTAAATCACTGATTCATTCGTAGCACCTACTCTTTTCAAATCTTTGCACTTCCAAAATGGACATTCGAATTGCCAAACTCAGTACAAATATTTGCAGAACAGGCAGGTTCGATGGAGCAGCAGTAGAGTTGCTGCCTTACCTCACGGAGACCCGGGTTCCATACTGACCACAGGTCTGTCAGTATGGAGTTTGTATGTCTCCCCATGACCACTTGGGTTTTCTTTGGGTGCTCCGGTTTCCTCCCACACTACTAAGAGGTACAGGTTTGTAGGCTAATCGGCTTCTGTAAATTGTAAATTGCCCCTAGTGTGTAGGATAGTGCTAGTGTATGGGATGATCGCTGGACGACACAGAGTCGGTGGGATGTAGGGCCTGCTTCCACACTGTATCTCTAAACTAAAGTATAAAGTCAAAAGTAGATATGGAGGACACCCATTTTGCTCCTCTGGACATTCCCGTGACTGCAGAGCCTGGAGTGCTCAGGAAAGTGGCATTTACATTGTCCCAGGTTTCATCATGTTATATCTGGTTTTGGTGCAGAGAATGAATCCAGGAAGTGAAGATCATTTTTTTTATCGCCACACATCACACCCCTTTAGGGCTTTGGGTGCCAGGGTCACAGAAGAGTCAAGAGTCAATGCTTATTGTCATATGTCCCAAAATGGAACAATAAAATTCTTACTTGCCGCAGCAACACAATAGGTTTTGCCACACAGTACTCATTACTCACAGTAATATAATGACCAAACAAAATAAAATCATAGAACATAGAACAGTAGAGCACAAGAACAGGCCCTTCGGCCCACAATGTCTGTGGCGAACATGATGCCAAGACTATCTTTTATCTATCTGTGCATAATCTATATCCCTCCATAAATCCATATGCTATCCAATAGCCTCGTAAATGTCACTATTGTATCTGTTTCAACCACCAATCCAGGCAGAACGTTTCAGGCACTCACCAGCTACTGTGTACATAAGCTGTCCCACACATCTCCTTTAAACTTTGTCCCTATCTTCTTAACGCTATGCCCTCTAGTATTTGGTGTTCCCATGCTGGGAAAAACATTCTTACTGTCTACTGTACCCATGCCACTCATAATTTTATGCACTTCTATCAGGTTTCCCTGCAACCTCTGGTGCCACAGAAAACATTCCAAGTTTGTCCAACCTCTTCCTGCAGCTAAAATACCGCCTAATCCAGGCAACATTCTGGGAAACTCCCTCTGCACCTTTTCCAAAGCATTCACATTATTCCTGTAACATGGTGACCAGAAATGCACACATATTCTAAATGTGGGCTAACCAATGACTTATAAAACTGCATCATGATATCATGACTCTTACACTCAATGCCCCGACCTATAAAGGCAAGCATATCATGTTCTTTACCACTCTATCAACTTGTGTTGTTATTTTCAGGGAACTATGGACTTTGACCCAAAGATCCCTTTGTACATCAATGCTTTGAGGGTCATGCCATTAAAATTCCAATAAATAAATAAAACAATAGTGTAAAAAACACGACAAAGCCCAAAGTACCTTGATAGTTGTCTCGAGTTTAGTCTGGAGTCAAATTGATATGTTCAAAATTAAGATTGAAAGGTTTCCACTAGTAAGTGTTATCATTTTTCAAATCAGATTAATGTTTTTGTCATATGCAATGAAATTACTTATTCACATGAAACTAACATATACAATTTGCATGATAATGATAGATAGAATAATAACTATGATAAATGCAAAACAGAAGAACGATGCAAATGTTGCAGTGCAATCTGATGTAATGAGAAATAATATTATTACTACAATAACTAAGCAAGGTAGAGTTAAGAGTAAGAGTTTGTGGTAGCGCATCTAAGAATGGGGTGTGAAATAATTAATTGGTTTCAGTAGTTTAATAGAGGTGGTGAAAAAGCTGTTCTTAACACTAAATTATGAGGCTTTCAAGCTCCTGAATCTTTGTCCGTAAGGAGTAAGAGAGTGAATGGAATGGCCAGCATGGCAGACATCCTTGATGATACATCGAGCTTTCCTGATGCAATACACCCTGAAGATGGACTGGATGGATGGATGTGAGAAGCCTGTGATGGTCTGGACTGTGCTTACCATTCTCTGCAGGTTCAAGTATTCATCTGTCCATCTGTCAGGTCCATCTGTCTCCTCAGGTTCTGGTGAACGTCTACCGCTGCACCATCGAGAGCATCCTTACCAACTGTATCACAGTATGGTATGGCAACTGCTCTGTCTCCAACCGGAAAGCATTGCAGAGGGTGGTGAAAATTGCCCAACGCATCACCGGTTCCTCACTCCCCTCCATTGAGTCTGTCCAAAGCAAGCGATGTCTGCGAAGGGCGCTCAAAATCGCCAAGGACTGCTCTCACCCCAACCACAGACTGTTTACCCTCCTCCCATCTGGGAAGCGCTACAGGTCTCTCCGTTGCCGGACCAGCAGGTCCTGGAACAACTTCTTCCCTCCGGCTGTTACACTACTTAACTCTGCACCTTGGTGATTGCCCCCCCCCGGACACTACTTCCCCCAGAAAAATTGCACTATTGCTAATGTATGTACATATATATATTCTGCTGTTCATTATTCTATGTTCACTATTCTGGGTGAGATGCTAACTGCATTTCGTTGTCTCTGTACTGTACACTGCACAATGACAATAAAGATTGAATCTGAATCTGAATCTGATCCTGAATCTGAATCTGAAGTGTTCAAGAGTAGAACAGTAGCCATTGCAGACTGTGATGCACCCCATCAGAATATTTGCCAAAACCCTTATGTAGAAGTTTGAGAGAACTGTCGTGGACATATCAAAGTCTCTCAGATGCCTAAGAAGGTAAATACACTGATGTGGTTTCTTCATCATCACATCAGTGTGAAGGAACCAGGTTAGGTTGCTGGTGATATGGATGTCAAAGAACTTGAAGCCATCGACCACGTCTGTAACAGTTCTGTTGGTGGGGGCAGGGTTGCGTTCACTCCCGCTTTTCCTCAGGTTAGCAACCAACATGACATGAAAGGTTAAGTTGTTCTGACACCACGACACAAGATTCCCGATCTCTTTCCCATACTCCATCTCACCTTTGCTTTTGAAAAATTCAACAATAGTGGCATCGTTGGCTACTACAATGTATCAATGCATTTGTGTTTCCGGAATTGTAGATTATATAACCATTAATGAATCCCTTAATAACAGAGCATTTAGTGGTGGGTTGTTTAATTCCTTGTTGCATTTAATTGAGGGCACAGGGAATAAGCTCCCAGTTTATAACAATTATCTAAACCTGCAACTTCTTGGAGGGTACTTTGTGCAAACACAGCTGGTTTTTAATTTACACACAGTCAGCCAAGAAGTGTGAACCTATGTGATGGGTCATTAATTAATGTTTTTCATAAACACATTTCACGCACAAATGATTTTTACTGCACAACATGCTCTGGGGGCCAATACAACTATATTCAATCCCTGTGCTACGTAATGAAGACCTTGTTGGAGACTGTCAATTTTACCTTTATGGTAATAATATGTAAAGGGGAAAAGCGCTGGGAGCATCAAATAGACCTGGTAAAATCCAATCCAAATTCCTTCTATTCATCTCAGCTGAAGAAGTTTCAGTTTTTGCTAGCACTGACAAATGTTCTTTTACTCCAGTTCTTTGTTTTTTTCTTGTAATATTTTAGGTTATAATTTGATACTACACTTATATGCCGTAATTTAAAAAAATGAATCGAGAGCACACTGTTGGAGGAACACAATGGGTCAGGCAGCATCTGTGGAGAGAAATGGACTGATGGCATTTCAAGTAGTGACACTTCTTCAGACTAAAAGAAGGAGGTGCCGGCCTATCTTTATTCATCTCATGATCTTTCCCTTATGCATAGAACTTAGAAAACATAGAACATAGAAAATAGTTGCAGGAGAAGGCCATCCAGCCCTTTGAGCCAGCATCACCATTCAATTTCAATTCAGTTTCTTGGTGTGGGAGTGGGTGGGGGGGGGGGCGGGAAAAATGGGGGAAACCGTTCTTCTGTCACCCTCATTGGAGAGGCGACGTTTTCCATGTCGTTTCTCTGCCTCCCATCTCGCGGCCTAACAGCATCGATTGGAGCGGCCTTTTCTGGAGTTGAGACCAGAGCTTCAGCAGTGGGCGCAGTGTGGACCTTTTCCTTCGCGGAGCAGGCGACCCCTTGCCCAGGGTCGCCCAGGGTCGCCAGAGAGAAGTGTTCCGATCGCTGGCCTGGTGACATTAGCATCATGGGGCTGTGGTCTGCGAGGCTTCTAGCCGCGGACGTGGCATGGACTTACCATCCAGAGTTTGGGATCCCTTGCTGGGGATCGCTGGAGAAGAGCTTCGACCACCGGCATGTGGCCTATAACATCCTGAAGCCACGGTCTCCAGTAGGAGTGCCGATTCAGGCACTCCAAGCTGCGGAGTCTGTTCGACTGTCACGACGTCGGAGATTTAGATCATCCCGACGAGAGGGCCTGTACATCGGGCTGTCCGTAGCAGCGACCACGGAGGGTTTATGGCCCCGACCATGGATGAACAAAGGAGGAGGACTGACTGAACTTTGTTGCCTTCCACCACAGTGAAGAATGCTGTGGTGGATGTTTGTGTTAAAATCTATTGTGTATTGTGTGTTCTTTAAACTGCTGGCAAATTCATTTCACTGCACCTTCGGGTGCATGTGAGGAATAAATTTGACTTTGACTTTGACATTGACTTTGACTCAATGTGATCATGGCTGATCATCCAGAATCAGTATCCCATTCCTGCTTTCTCCCCATTTCCCTTGATTCCATTATCCCTAAGAGCCATATCCAACTCTCTCTTGAATACACCCTGAGAATTGGCCTCCACTGCCTTCTGTGCTAGAGAATTCCAAAGATTCAAAACTCTCTAAGCAAAAAAGTGTTTCCTCATCTCAGAACTAAATGGCCTACCCCTTATTCTTAAACAGCGACCTCTGGTTCTGGACTCCCCCAACATCGGGAACATTTTTCCTGCATCTAGCCAGTCCAATCCCTTAAGAATCTGATATGTTTCTATAAGATATCCTTTCATCCTTCCAAATTCTAGTGAATCCATCCACCCAGTCAATCCATTCTTTCATCATATGTCAGTCCCGCCATCCCGGGAATTAACCTGGTGAACCTATGCTGCACTCCCTCAATAGCAGGAATGTTCTTACTCAAACTAGACTAAATCTGCACATAATACTCCAAATGTGGTCCATATACAACTGCAGTAGGATCTCCTTGCTTCTAAACTAAAATCCACTCACTATGAAGATCAACATGCCATTTGCTTTCTTCACTGCCTGCTGTACCTGCATGCTTATATCTCGATAAGGTCACCTCACATCCCTCAATAAGGTAATTTGGGTTTCCAAAAGCTTTTTCAGAAAGTGCTACTCAAATCATTATCACATTATTGATATTAGCGCAGGATCCACTCAAATCTATTCTCTTTTATGCAACTATAGAAGCTTTTACAGCCTGGTTTTATTTTTCCTTGTTCTTGTATACTACCTACCCTTTTTCTTAACAATGCTGTTGACCTACTTTGCTGAATTCTGAAATGTCACTATATATCATCAGGCTTTCTGATTTTTTTGGCATTGTCATAAACATTTCCTTTTAAACTAATGCTACTTTTAAAGATGAAGTTAAAGATGTATGGGCTACTTTTCCTGTCAGGTTTTGTGCCATCAAGGATATATTCATTGTGAATTAAATTAATTAATTAACTGTTAGTCATAGCCTGCTTACTATTAGATCTTTCTATATATATATTACCAATTCACCCTGGAGAAATTGCACCTCAAACCATCATGCTTTCTTTTAAATTAAGATATTTGTTCAAGATAAAACTAAATAATTTTGTATCATAAAAGTGAAAGTTTGTCATCTTATAATTGTTTCTCCCTAATGACTATCAGATTATTGATTAACCTTTTCCATTGCACAGACTTGCTGCCTTACCGTGCCAGGGGCCGAGGTTCGATCCTGACTACAGGTGCTGTCTGTACGAAGTTTGTACATTCTCCCCATGACCTGCATGAGTATTCCACGGGGCCTCCTGTTTCCTCACACACTCCAAAGATGTACAAGTTTGTACTTTAATTGGCTTGGTATCATTGGAAATTTGTCTTGTGTCCGTAAGACAGTGTTAGTGTATGGGGATGACAGGTTGGCACGGACCTGATGGGCCGAATGACCTGTTTCTGCGCTGTATCTCTGGAATCAGTCATAGAGTGATACAATGTGGAAACAGGCCCTTCGGCCTAACTTGCCCACGACGGACAACATGTCCCAGCTACACTAGTTCCACCTGCCTACGCTTGGTCCATATCCCTCCAAACCTGTCCTATCCATGTACCTGTCTAACTGTTCATTAAACGTTGGGATAGTTCCAGCCTCAACTACCTCCTCTGGCAGCTCATTTCATACACCCACCACATTTTGTGTGAAAAAGATACCCCTCAGCTTACTATTAAATCTTTTCCCCTTCACCTTGAACCTATGTCCTCTGGTCCTCGATTCCCCCACTCTGGGCAAGAGATGATGTGTATCTACCCGATCTATTCCTCTCATGATTATATGCACCTCTATAAGATCACCCCTCATCCTCCTGCGCTCCAAGGAATAGAGACCCAGCCTACTCAACCTCTCCCTATAACTCAGACCCTCTAGTCCTGGCAACATCCTCGTAAATCTAAAGTAAACTAAATACCCTATTTACAACATCCTGTTCCCTCCTGGATTACCACTCATACTGATTACAAAAATGTCATATGTACTCCATGAATTTGTGTTCCTCATGAGTACTGCTTGGTTGCTTTACCCAACTTACATGTAGATTATAGTTTCTCCATAATTATTGTGGTCCTTCGGTTTTGTTTAGTAATGCAGCATGGAAAATGCACTTGAAACAATTTGAAGAAACATGCTTTAACTTTCTACTTTTCAGAGTGAGTAACATGGGTAGAACCAAAGATGGCCCAGTCAGCATCTGAGAAATGTTCCAATGGATGGCACATTGACATGGGAAATAAACATGGTAATAATAAGAATCTCAGCTCATTTTATATCTATTCCATGAAACATGCAGTTAACAATAAATATAAATAAGTGATAAATTAATATAGTAGCACACTTATGAGAAATTAGAATTAATCTATCCAGTGCAGTATAGATGTTAACTGTGTTATTTATCATTACATATTTTAGCTCCAGAAAGTTTTGTTAATTTACAGGTTAGGGCATACTCCTTAAATCCTGATAAAAGCCCCCCAAAACATTTTGCAAAACTTACAAACAGCCTGGTGATCTGTCACATTGTCCATATACTGGAGCAGTCTACATATGAAGTTATATCAAGTAGTGGCAAAGTGTTTAGAAGGGTCTCAACCCGAAACGTCACCCACCCCTTCTATCCAGAAATGCTGCCTGTCCCGCTGAGTCCTGTCCTGCCAGCATTTTGTGTCTATCTTCAATGTCAAAGTGTTGCCAGATCTAGGTAATGGTGAAATACCTATTGTAACAAAACTCCAGATGTTGCCGGAATCCTTTCTGAGAGGGTTTTTTCAATAGACAATAGGTGCAGGAGTAGACCATTTGGTCCTTCGAGCCAGCACCGCCATTCAATGCATCCCCTGACTCTGCTATTTCTAAGAGCCCTATCTAGCTCTCTCTTGAAAGCATCCAGAGAACCTGCCTCCACCGCCCTCTGAGGCAGAGAATTCCACAGATTCACCACTCTCTGTGAGAAAAAGTGTTTCGTCTCCATTCTAAATGGCTTAATCCTTATTCTTAAAATGTGGCCCCTGGTTCTGGACTCCCCCATCATCGGGAACATGTTTCCTGCCTCTAGCATAGCCCTGAACAATCTTATATGTTTCAATGAGATTCCCTCTCATCCTTCTAAACTCCAGAGTGTACAAGCCCAGTTGCTCCATTCTCTCAGCATATGACAGACCCGCCATCCCGGGAATTAACATTGTAAACCTATGCTGCACTCCCTCAATAGCAAGAATGTCCTTCCTCAAATTAGGGGACCAAAACTGCACTCAATACTCCAGGTGTGGTTTCACTAGGGCTCTGTACAACGGCAGAAGGACCTCTTTGTTCCTATATTCGATTCCTCTTGTTATAAAGGCCAACACGCCATTTGCTGTCTTCACTGCCTGCTGTACCTACATGCTTACTTTTATAGACTGTCTTTCATAGACCTGCATGCTTACTTTCATAGATTTTCCACCAACGATTTAACACACATAAATGGTATATATTTGACAAGCATAAACAATTTCCAGGGCATTTGCCTATTTCCAGTATTATGAAGTAAAAGTGTTTAATTGGGCTGACCTGTCACTGGCTGACGATTATATTTCCGATCTTTCTTTTTGTTTGATATTGTCGCCCGAGCTAAATCATCCACTGGTCATTCTCTGCCTCTATTCCTCTTTTGTGCAGTCTCTTCTCCCTTGTTCTTTCACACTCCTGGTCCTCAATCTCTATCTTTTACCTCTTCCTGTTTTCCTATCTCACTAAGTGCTGCTCTCATATAAGGGCATACCACAGCTGTAAAATACACATTACTTGATTCACCTGGTTCATCTTGAATCAAGTTATCATTGAGCGTTCCAGAATAGAGGCAGTCTGTTTACACCTGCAAAATTAATCCAAATTAATTTCATCAAATGAGGCACTTGAATGGATATTACGGATCTGGCTGTATTCTCTAAAACTAGATTATGAAAGTACATAATTTTGTCTGTTGCCACCTGTTTCTTTTCTATATTTGTTGAATTTCACTTTGACTTAATGTACATCGGTTCCATTTGTCAATCTCTGAACCTAACGCTGTAACTGTATATTTCCCAATCGCAAAATTGCTGATATCAATTAATGCTATTAAATGGGTAGTACTGCTGGAATGTGAGGTTGTGATTTAATCTTGTAGAAATAAAGTTGAGTTAGTTAGTAAAGTTTTAATCCAGATTAAATAATCACAATATATGTACTCAAATAGTTTGACAATAAGGACATAGAAATATACAGCAGATTGACTGTAGAAGAGAGAATAAAGAATTAAGGATTTGATTTAATCAAAAGGCAGTTCAAGCCTAATGTTACGGAGTAAGCAGGTTTGTGGGAAGTAGCTTGAGTTGAATTGCATTTCTTTACAAGAGATAAAGTCAACATTGGCAGAACTTTGCCTCGCATGTTTTCTTCATACACAAACAAGCCTTTGGCTGCGAATATACTGTAATTAGGTGTGGTAAATAGAAGAAACATGATTGGTAGAAGATTGTCCACAGAAAAGAGATAAAGAGCTGGGCCTAAACAGCAACCAAAGAGAAGTTGATTGACTGCCTTTGGGGATGATAGGTGAAAGGTTAGAAGCAATAAAGCAACAAGTTATAGTAGACAGGAATAAGAGATACTAAACTGCTGACATCTAAAAAAATATATATTTTCTGAAAACTCAAAACACTAAATGCACTTTTTATTGATGCATAAATTCATTGTACTTGGACCTGGAAAATCATCCCACTGACTGCCACAGAAGAGAATTTAAAAGCCAGGGTATAACAGTTTACTGCGTAGCTATTGACTGGGGCTAAACTTCTAGCCATCTAATGCTGCATAGAGGGAAAATGAGTATGACAGATTTACATGGTGCTGTACTTCTGATTTGAGCCCTTTTTTTAATCAAGAAAGTTATTCAATTATTAAAAATAATATTTACAATACAATATAACAAAACAAAACCCACCACCATAATACGATAAAGAAATATACTAAATAAGCACTATATAACAATGTTACAATCCTTGTCAGATCTGATTTGAGCCCTTAGAGGGCTTTGAATTAAGTATGGAATCAGAAACGCACTGCTTATGTATTGCTTTGCAATTCTATAAATGACTTCCCTCAAATTCAAGTATCTTTGTTCTCAGTTTTGATGACTAGGTGTAGAGAATGGTGTCTTCGTAAAACATTTATATCTCTATAGATATTGTCTGACCTGCAACGTCTATTCATATTTCATATTTCTAAC
This sequence comes from Leucoraja erinaceus, assembly GCF_028641065.1. NCBI lineage: Eukaryota > Metazoa > Chordata > Chondrichthyes > Rajiformes > Rajidae > Leucoraja > Leucoraja erinaceus. The sequence goes on from NW_026576332.1 coordinate 41,192, forward strand.
ATCAGGATGGTATTGGCATGGGAATGCACTTGCTTTGCCTATTAACATGCAAATCAATACATATTGTAATTCTGTAGTGGGTTGGTGCATGGTCTATAACGTGCAGTCTTGTTTTTTGTTTAGTTTAGACACAGTGCAGAAACAGGTTCCTTGGCCCACTGAGTCCAGGACAATTTTATGATTTTACAAAGCCAATTTGCCTATGAACCTGTACATCTTTGGAGCATGGGAGGAAACCGGAATTCCTGGGGAAAACATACGCAGGTCACAGGGAGAACGTGCAAAATCCATGCAAATAGCACTCGTACTTAGGATCAAATCCGAGTCTCTGGTGCTGCAATGCCCCTGTCCCACTTAGGAACCTGGACGGAAACCTCTGGAGACTTTGCGCCCCACCCAAGGTTTCCGTGTGGTTACTGGAAGTTTTTGTCAGTCTCCCTAATGGTTGAAAGTGGTTTCCGCTTCTTCTATGTTCCGGCGATTATTTCAAAAAATTCAAAACCGGCCGTGACTAAAAATAGGTTGCCGTTTTAAAAATCGGTAATTTTTTAGTCAAATCCGTTTGCGATGCTAGTTGAAGGTGGTGGCCGGAGGTTGCAGGTAGTGGAAGGTAAGGCAACCTCCGGCAACCACCTACAACCTATTTTTAGTCACGGCCAGCTTTTAATTTTTTGAAATAATCGCCGGAACATAGAAGAAGCGGAAACCACTTTCGACCATTAGGGAGACTGACAAAAACCTCCGGGAACTGCACGGAAACCTTGGGTGGGGCGCAAAGTCTCCAGAGGTTTCCGTTCAGGTTTCCTAAGTGGGACAGGGGCATAAGGCAGCAACTCTATCACTGCACCACCATGTCACCCTGTCTTTTAGGTTTAATCTAAGTAAAGAATACACCATTCTCTAAACCTGGCACCCAAACCCAAGAACAGTCCCTGCAATGGTATAATAGATTCATCACAAGCATATGGAGCACACCATTGTCATTTAATTCTTATTTGTTCAATTGACCTGGATTTTGAATCATATTACAAGGTTGTAAGATTTTCAGATGACGCTAAACTAATCAAGGCAGCATATAAAAGAATGAAGCAAGGATTCGCTAAAGGTTTTGCACCATTAGGCAAACAGCTGGCAGATAAAATTCAATGCTATTATGTGCAAAATAATGGAGCAAACAAAGTGCATAGTAAGTGCAAATTAATGGGTCACAGTTCATACAAGGTGGCCAAAAAGTGACTTTAGAAATGAAGGTCTTTGACCACATCCAGACAATCTTTTGATTCAGTTAAACAAGTTAACATTAAAGTGGGATTGAGTCTGACTTCAGGAGAAAATGAATCAAGGACATTAATGACATCTCTTCCATTGGTTCTGAATACATCCAGAATGGTGCCTTTAAAGTGAACTAATGAGAGAGTCACTTATGTTACAATACCTTTAGTATTCCAATGAACACTCTATTGAACTTCTACAGGTGCACAGCAGAGAGGGTACTGAGTGTCCGTATCTGAGGAATCATTCTGAAAAACGTCCAAGTTCAGCAACTCGAACGACCGGGAATGAAGAAGATTGCAAAAAGTGGTGAATGCTACCCAGTCCATTATGGGCACCGACCTCTCCACCATCGAAAGAATCTAGAGGTGTCAAAAAAGCAGCCAACATCATCACCACCCTGGCCACTCTAATTTCACTCCTGCCATCAGGAAGAAGGTACAGGAGTCTGAAAACTGTAACTTCCAGATTCAGAACCAGCGTCTTCCCAACAACCATCAGAATATTAAAAGCTACAACCTCTGTTTACATATCTGTGGTGCAGCTGCAAGTCACAATTTGATTGTTCTGCTTCAGGACAAATGACAATAAAACACTTGTGACTCTTGGAGTGTGCGTCCCCGAATGCAAGAGCTTAAATTGGCTCCTGTAAATTGCCCTTAGTGCGTATGATGTGAAACTGGGACAACGGGTGGTGGTTGGTTGGAACAGATTTGGTGGGCTGAATGGCCTGTATCCACCCTGTTCCTCTAAACTAAACTAAAATTTCCTTTTCAGTACATCTTTCCGCCTTCTCCCTGACCATCACAGGGTGACCTTGACATTGGTATTTTCAGGAGAGGAATATCTGGTGTCCACACACAATGTCTACACAGCAAAGCTGCTACCCAAGGATCATTGCTTCAATGCTTCAATGCTGGCGATATTGGCCCCAGTGATGATGCTGACCGCAATTTTAAAATCTTTCCACTTGATACACATGGTTCTTCAAAGGCAGCATTGAAGACACTTCACCAGGCTTCCGAGGTGTTTTTGATCTTTGCCAAGCAAGATAGGGTCATTCGGATTGGAATTTTCAAAGCTAGATTTGGGCTCTGGGATGTCAATATTGGGATAGAAGAACAGAAATCTCACAGCATACCTCTAAGCACATATGTGATCATCACAAAAAAACATTATCAGATAGTGAGTTTAAGAGGGAACTGCAGATGCTGGAGAATCGAAGGTTACACAAAAAAGCTGGAGAAACTCAGCGGGTGCAGCAGCATCTATGGAGCGAAGGAAATAGGCAACGTTTCGGGCCAAAACCCTTCTTCAGACTGATCGGGGGCGGGGGTGGGTGGGGACAAGAAAGGGAAAAGGAGGAGTAGCCCGAAGGCTGGGGGATGGGAGGAGGCAGCAGGGGGGCTGAGGAAGGGGAGCAGACAGCAAGGACTAACAAAATTGGGAGAATTCGATGTTCATGCCCCCGGGGTGCAGACTCCCCAAACGGAATATGAGGTGCTGTTCCTCCAATTTCCGGTGCTGCTCGCTGTGGCCATGGAGGAGACCCAGGACAGAGAGGTCAGAGACGGAGTGGGAGGGGGAGTTGAAGTGCTGAGCCACCGGGAGGTCAGCTTGGTTATTGCGGACCGAGCGGAGGTGTTCGGCGAAACGATCGCCCAACCTCCGCTTGGTCTCACCGATATAGATCTGTTGACATCTAGAGCAGCGGACGCAATAGATGAGGTTGGAAGAGATGCAGGTAAACCTCTGTCGCACCTGGAACGATTGCTTGGGTCCTTGAACGGAGTCGAGGGGGGAGGTAAAGGGACAAGTGTTGCATCTCTTGCGGTTGCAAGGGAAAGTGCCCGGGGAGGGGGTGGACCGGGAGGGAAGGGAAGAATTGACAAGGGAGTTATGGAGGAAGCGGTCTTTGCGGAAGGCAGATATGGGGGGAGATGGGAAGATGTGGCGAGTGGTGGGGTCACGTTGGAGGTGGCGAAACTGACGGAGGATTACTTTTTGTATGTGAGTTTTAAGATTACACGAGGCCACCCTCATTTGAAGCAGTGGCATCCGTTTTGATGCATTGTCTTCAGAACTCCAGTTTGGATGTTTTACCACATCACGTAGATAGATTATGCATCATCCAATGATTGGTGGCCTGATTCTCAGCTTATTTGATCTGAGTTATAAGGAGATGGTCGTCAGGCTAAGATTTTAATCCTTAGAGTGCAAGAGGCTGGGGGGGGGGGGGGGGGGGTAATATAATATAAATTTATAAAATCATGTGGGGACTAGTTAGGGTGAATGCACAGACTCTTTTTCCCTGGCTATGGGAATCAAGAAAAGAAGGCATTGATTTAATGAGAAAGGGAAAAGGCTTCATAGGAATCTGAGGAACACCTTCTTCGCATAGAGGGTGGTGAGAATATGGAATGAGCAGCCAGAGGACGTAGTTGAGGGCTGGTACAATAAAGTTTAAAAGACACTTGAACAGATTCAGGGAGATATGGGGCAATATGAGATGAGCTTAAATTGGACATTTTCGATGTCATGGATGAGTTGGGTTGAAAGGCCCATTTCCACACTGTATGATTATGACTACCACCTTAATGCATTGTAAACAATTGTAAGTAGGTAAAGTCAATACATGCAAGGTCTCCAAGTGATGTGACTCATTGTGTACACCTCATGATAATTATGAAGACTTCAGGAAAGGACAACGATTATCATTCTCTTGGCATTTGCTGAGTTTGTTGGAAATGTCACCATCCATGGCCAGGATTAGATCAAGTGAATAATTCTGACTTTCTGGGTCTGCATGACTGGAAAATAATGTCGCTCGCTACACATTGCTCAACAACATTGATTGCCGTAAACAAAAAAATGTTTTACTTGCAACACAAGGTCAAAGCACTAAAGAGGATTTGTATCATCCAACATGAATGGTAAAAAAGAAAGGCTACAGAATATAAAAAAAGGCTACAGTCAATAAAGAAACATGTTTTCATAGAAATAACTGTCTCTGGAATGTATCTAGAATATTGAGGAAAATAGTACATATACAAGATGAAACCTAGAGAAAAGTTTACACCATTGGTTGTACTTTTTAAAATAAAGTGGAGCTTCATTCTGAGATTTGTTGTGAATCTCAGTTCCACCCTGCGTAGATATCCGAGAGCTTCTTCAGCAGCTGAGGCAGCAACTATTACAACATTTAAGAAGCAATTAGACAGGTACGTTGATAGGACGGGTTTGGAGGGATAAGGGCCAAACGCATGCAGGTGGGATTGGTGCAGATGAAACATGTTGGTCGATGTGGGCAGGTTGGGCCGGGGGGGGGCATGTTTCCACTCATAGAGTTATAGTCATACAGGCCCTTCAATCATATTAAAGGGCGATGCTGGCTGGAAGGGCCGAATGGCCTACTTCTGTTCCTATTTTCTATGTTGTTCTAGAATGACCAGGATTTTTAGACAATCTTGATCCATCCAAGCAAAGTAATTGAAAGAAAAATGGTGGAGAGAGCTTATTATGTATTGATTTAACCATTCGAATACACTCTCCCTTACGAGTTAAACTATTCATATTCTTGTCCGTTATGTTGGTCAATCCATTAATGTTACAATATTGTACATCTGAGCATTTATTCTTCCCAACAGTCATGTCTTCCTGGAGTCAGTGTCCGTGGTGAGCAACATGGCCGGGCGTGTACCCGATGAGCGGGGTCAAGACTTCCAGTAGGTCCTGCTCGTCCACCGCAGACGTCGACAGGACCCACGCTGGGAGCCTGAGCACAGACCCGTGAGCAACCACAGGGAGCGAGGTGTGCCGTCGGAGAGCGAGGGGATTGTCAACAAGCGAGGGGATCGTCAAGGAGCGAGGAGGGTTGTCGGAGAACGAGGTGGGCCATCGGAGAGCAAGGAGGGCCATCGGAGAGCCATGGGAGAGCTGTTGGAGAGTGACAAATGCCACCAAGAATGATGGGGGACCTGCTGGGGAATGCCACTGACAACGAAGGAGGGGCCTGACATTCAGTCGCCGAGAATGAGGTGACACGGCGGGAGGAGGGAGTGGGTGTTGCTGCAGGCAATAGAAAGGAACGTTCTATGGACTCTTGTAACTTTGTTGACTCCAAAACATGGCAACACATTGCGTACTGCTTATTGAGCTTATTGAGCATTGAGTATAGAAGCTGGGATGTAATGTTAAAATTGTACAAGGCATTGGTGAGGCCAATTCTGGAGTATGGTGTACAATTTTGGTTGCCCAATTATAGGAAGGATGTCAACAAAATAGAGAGAGTACAGAGGAGATTTACTAGAATGTTGCCTGGGTTTCAACAACTAAGTTACAGAGAAAGGTTGAATAAGTTAGGTCTTTATTCTCTGGAGCGCAGAAGATTAAGGGGGGACTTGATAGAGGTCTTCAAAATGATGAGAGGGATAGACAGAGTTGATGTGTATCAGCTTTTCCCTTTGAGAATAGGGAAGATTCAAACAAGAGGACATGACTTCAGAATTAAGGGACAGAAGTTTAGGGGTAACATGAGGGGGAACTCCTTTACTCAGAGAGTGGTGGCGGTGTGGAATGAGCTTCCAGTGGAAGTGGTGGAGGCAGGTTCGTTGGTATCATTTAAAAATAAATTGGATAGGCATATGGATGAGAAGGGAATGGAGGGTTATGGTATGAGTGCAGGCAGGTGGGACTAAGGGGAAAAAGTTGTTCGGCCCGGACTTGTAGGGCCGAGATGGCCTGTTTCCGTGCTGTAATTGTTATATGGTTATATGGTTATATGGTTGTATGGTTGTATGGTTGTATGGTTATATGGTTATATGGTCTGCTGCATGATTTTACTGGTTTGAATGCAAAACAAAACATTTCACTGCACCTAGGTACATGTGACTATAAAGTGTATTGGAATTGAATCAAATATTTAGCCCTATTATTTTAAAGCCAAACTCTGCTGGCCATCATCAGTTACTTCCACAGCTTGTCATATTTCTCGCCCTGTTTACAGAACTACACCGACAGGCCGCAAGGCTGTTGATTCCCAGGTCTCCTCATCACACTGGCTTAAATACACAAGTACTCATGAACCATATTGCTTGTTTATCTGTCACACTCAATTTTCCTCTTTGAACAACTCCATAAATCACCAATGGCAATTATATTATATTTTATGTGATAAATACATCAGATGACTTTGCAGTGATATTCTGCACACAGCCAGTTTTACTATTTCTTCCATTTAACTATGGTCGTCACCCAGTTTTAAACCTCTGAACTTGTCTTTTTAGTGCACGAGTCCATTGTCATTAAGGGTCTCAACCCAAAACGTCACCCACCCCTTCTCTCCAGAGATGCTGCCTCCCGCTGAGTTAATCCAGCATTTTGTGTCTCATTAATCGTGTCATTTTTTTTGATGTTCGACGATGTCACTCACAGTTCTTTTGGAAAGAAAAAGTTATTTATTTATCTTCATTGTGAAAGGCTGATAAATGGGCTTGACTGCAGCAGTATTAACATCTCTGAAGGCTTCTTGCTAATGAACCCAGACTTAGTTGCACCAAAGATCAATAATTCTTCTGGACAGCCAGAACACAAGGGTTCAGAGATGGAAACTAATGGTTTATTTCATTAAAAGTTCATCAAGAAGCCTGTGTGTTCCTCAGAACATGGTGGCATAACAGCTTGGTCAATTGCTGTGGGCTAAGGCCATCAAACTGCTTACACCCACCGGACACCTTCTATTTTGGTCTAGGTTGTATTAAGGGCATTCTTACTACAGCTCAGGCTACAGCGAAATTTATTTATAATTCCCTGTCATTCCCCAGAGGTCTTTTAAAGATAGATAGATAGATAGATAGATAGATAGATAGATAGATAGATAGATAGATAGATAGATAGATAGATAGATATTTAGGTATATATATATTTAGGTATAGATAGATAGATAGGTAGGTAGATAGGTAGATAGATAGATAGATAGATAGATAGATAGATAGATAGATAGATAGATAGATAGATAGATAGATAGATAGATAGATAGATAGATAGATAGATAGATAGATAGATAGATAGATAGATAGATATATAAACAGACTGATAGTTGTACAGCGTAGAAACAGGCCCTTAGGCCCATACCACCATGCTGACTTTTTTGCCCAATTGCATTAATTCAATTTTGCCATGTTAGATTTGTATTCTATTATGCCTTGCCTCTTCAAGTATGTACCTAAATGCCATTTAAATAAAGTGATTCTACCCAATTCCAACACTTCCCAGGCAACAATTTCCAGATATCAATCACTCTCTCCGTGAAAGACGTGTGACCTCAGATCCCCTTTAAATCCTCACCTCTCTTTTTAAACGTATGGCCTCTTCTTTTCGATAACCGTCCGATGGGAAAATAGAATCTGATAGAGGTATATATATATATATACTAGACTAAGTGGGACCCATTGGGTCCCAGCATCACACGGGAGGGCGGGTCCCCTGAAGACAATATTCCATCTCTGTTGTGGGCTGAAGGGACTGGTTTCCAGAGGGCTAGTATGAACATTGTGTGCAAAATGGATTCTTGGGCTGGCGGCTCAGTCAATCAACCCTGTTGTGCTGGTAGCTCACTCATTCATGGCTGGTGGGCTGGCAGTTGACTCACGGCTATTCCTTGAAATTCTATTTCCAACAGGGTGCAAGGCCACCAAATTGAAGTGCAGTTACATACCATTTCAAGAAGGGTGCAAGGCCACTAAAGACAGCGAGTCGTGACCTCTTCCTCCTCCATCTTGCAGTGACTGAGCCACGCCCACACTTCTGGGTTCTATAGTCCCTCCCCCTCCCACCAGATTGGGCGTGGCCTTCATGGTGTGATTGACAGGAGAGAGAATCTCAACATTTTAAAAACACCAATAACTCTTTTATTTTTCATGGATGGGAAAAATCCTCAGAAACTGATGAGCGGAGGGGGGCTCTGAGTAAGATGGCCAAAAATCACAGACATACATGGTAGTGTTTTTTTCTAAAATCAATATAAAGCGCAAACAATAAATGGTCAAGATTAGACGTTAATTATATAGAAGGCAAGGCAACTTTAATTAGGCAAGGCAACTTTAATTAGGCAAGGCAACTTTAGTTAAGCAAGGCAACTTTAATTAGGCAACACAGCTTTAGCATTTCCATACCAAAGGCAACACAGCTTTAGCATTTCCAAACTATACTTTCAAACCACATTAAAGGCACTGACAGGTCAGTAAGACCACTCACAGTTGAGTAGACATGTGTTCAGTGTTATTCACAGCTCAGAATGAGAAACATGACCCTCTCGCTCCCCCATCTTGCAGAGTGACTGAGGTATTCAACATTTCCGGGTTTTATAGTCCCTCCGGAAGGGGCGTGGCCTTCAGGAGAGAGAATTTCAACATTTTTTAAACACTAATAACTGTTTTATTTTTCATCGATGGGAAAAATCCTCTTGTCCTGCGCAGCGGAGGGGGACTCTGAGTAAGATGGCCAAAAATCATAGCCGTAAGTGGCAGCGTTTTTCTAAAATCAATATACAGTACAACAGGAAGTGGTCAAGATCAGACTTTTCGTAATATAGATATTATGAGAGGCATAAAGAAACATAGCCTCTCTATGCTTCATTATTATATCTCCCTCTATAAAGTAACCGTCTTTCTTCTACCCTCCAGGTAAAACAAGCCTTGCCTATTTTGTATGGGAAGCTTAAAACCCATGGGTATGAATATTGATTTCTCTCATTTCAAGTAACCCATGCATTCATAGAAACATAGAAACATAGAAAAGAGGTGCAGGAGTAGGCCCTTCGAGCCTGCACCGCCATTCAATATGATCATGGCTGATCATCCAACTCAGTATCCTGTACCTGCCTTCTCTAATCCCTGACCCCCTGATCCCTTTAGCCACAAGGGCCACATCTAACTCCCTCTTAAATATAGCCAATGAACTGGCCTCAACTACCTTCTGTGGCAGAGAATTCCAGAGATTCAGCACTCCCTCTCTCTCTGCCTCTCGCCCACCCCAGCTATCCTGCTGGTTTTAATGTTCATGTCCCCTCATTATCACCACCTCCAGAGCCAACAAAAGACAATATACATTAAACAGTAGGTACAGGAGTAGGCCATTTGGCCATTCGAGCCAGCACCGCCATTCAATGTGACCATGGCTGATCATCCACAATCAGTACCCCATTCTTGTTTTCTCCCCATATCTGTTGACTCCCCCATCTTTAAAACCTCTAGCTCTCTCTTGAAAGCATCCAGAGAACCAGCAGACTTCCACAGACTCACAACTCTCTGTGAGAAAAAGTTTTCCTCATCTCCGTTCAAAATGGCTTGCTCCTTATTCTTAAACTGTGGCCCTTGGTTCTGGACTCCCCCAACATCGGGAACATGTTTCCTGCCTCTAGTATGTCCAAAGACTTACTAATCTTATATGTTCAACAAGATCCCCTCTCACCCTTCTAAATTCCAGAGTATACAAACCCAGCCGCTCCATCCTATTAACATATGACAGTCCTGCCATCCAGAGAATTAACCTGGTGAACCTACGATGCACTCCCTCAATAGCAAGAATGTCCATCCTCAAATTAGGGGACCAAAAATACACACAATACTCCAGGTGTGGTCTCACTAGGGCCCCGAACAACTGCAGAAGGATCTCTTTGCTCCTATACTAAACTCCTCTCTTTATGAAGGCCAGCATGCCATTTGCTTTCTTCACTGCCTGGTGTACCTGCATGTTTGCTTTCATTACTGATGAACAAAGACCCCCTTATCCCATTGTAATTCCCCTATTCTCAATTTGACTTCAATTAGATAATAATCTGCCTTCCTGTTTTTGCCACCAAAAGTGGATAACCACAATCTCCAGCTTGTTCTATATATACACCACCAGGGGCGTCATAAAATGTAAATCTATCCCATATCACCTTAAATAAAATGACAAAATGAGGTAGATTAAAGAATAAGAGTATATGGCAGCAATTCCGGTAATAGGGTGTGAAAGAGGTGACCAGTTTACGAGTATATTGCTGGAGTCCAGAACCAGGGGTCACAGTTGAAGAATAAAGGATAGGCATGAAAGGGGTAGACTTGTTTACTGAAAGAAAACATGCAGGTACAGCAGGCAATGAAGAAAGCCAATATAACATTGGCCTTCATAACGAGAGGATTCGAGTATCAGAGTAAAGAGGTCCTTCTGCAATTGTACAGGACGATGGTGAAACCACATCTGGAATATTGTGTGCAGTTTTGGTCTCTTAATTTGAGGAAGGACTTTTTTGCTATTGAGGCAGTGCAGCGGAGGATCACAAGGTTAATCCCCGAGATGGCGGTCATATGAGGAAAGATTGGAAAGATTGAGCTTGTATACACTTGAATTTGGAAGGGTGAAACGGGATCTTATAGAAAGATATCAAATTATAAAAGGACAGGATAAGCTAGATGCAGGAAAAATGTTCCCAGTGATAGGGGATTCCAGAACCAGGGGCCACAGTCTAAGAATAAAGGGGAATTCATATAACCATATAACCATATAACCATATAACAATTACATCATGGAAACAGGCCATCTCGTCCCTTCTAGTCCGTGCCGAACACATATTCTCCCCTAGTCCCATATACCTGCGCTCAGACCATAACCCTCCATTCCTTTCCCGTCCATATAACTATCCAATTTATTTTTAAATGATAAAAACGAACCTGCCTCCACCACCTTCACTGGAAGCTCATTCCACACAGACACCACTCTCTGAGTAAAGAAGTTCCCCCTCATGTTACCCCTAAACTTCTGTCCCTTAATTCTCAAGTCATGTCCCCTTGTTTGAATCTTCCCTACTTTCAGTGGGAAAAGCTTATCCACGTCAACTCTGTCTATCCCTCTCATCATTTTAAAGACCTCTATCAAGTCCCCCCTTAACCTTCTGCGCTCCAAAGAATAAAGACCTAACTTGTTCAACCTTTCTCTATAACTTAGTTGCTGAAACCCAGGCAACATTCTAGTAAAACTCCTCTGTACTCTCTCTATTTTGTTGACGTCCTTCATATAATTAGGCGACCAAAATTGTACACCATACTCCAGAATTGGCCTCACCAATGCCTTGTACAATTTTAACATTACATCCCAACTTCTATACTCAATGCTCTGATTTATAAAGGCCAGCACACCAAAAGCTTTCTTTACCACCCTATCTACATGAGATTCCACTTTCAGGGAACTGCACAGTTATTCCCAGATCCCTCAGTTCACCTGCATTCTTCAATTCCCTACCATTTACCATGTACGTCCTATTTTGATTTGTCCTGCCAAGATGTAGCACCTCACACTTATCAGCATTAAACTCCATCTGCCATCTTTCACCCGCTCTTCCAACTGGCATAAATCTCTCTGTAGACTTTGAAAATCTATTTCATTATCCACAACCCCACCTATCTTAGTATCATCTGCATACTTACTAATCCAATTTACCGCACCATCATCCAGATCATTGATGTACATGACAACAAGAGTGGACCCAACACAGATCCCTGTGGCACCCCACTCGTCACTGGCCTCCAACCTGACAAACAACCATCCACCATTACTCTCTGGCATCTCCCATTCAGCCACTGCTGAATCCATCTTGCTACTCCACCATTAATACCCAACAATTGAACCTTCTAAACCAACCTTCCATGAGGAACCTTGTCAAAGGCCTTACTGAAGTCCATATATACAACATCCACTGCTTTACCCTCATCAATTTCCTGAGTGACCTCTTCAAAAAATTCAAGATTAGTCAAACACGACCTTCCAGGCACAAATCTATGTTGGCTGTTCCTAATCAGACCCTGTTTATCCAGATGCTTATATATCTTATCTCTAAGTATCCTTTCCATTAATTTGCCCACCACTGATGTCAAACTAACAGGTCTATAATTGCTAGGTTTACTCTTAGACCCCTTTTTAAACAATGGAACAACATGTGCAGTACGCCAATCCTCCGGCACTATTCCCGTTTCTAATAACATTTGAAATATTTCTGTCATAGCCCCTGCTATTTCTACACTAACTTCCCTCAATGTACTAGGGAATATCCTGTCCGGACCTGGAGACTTATCCACTTTTATATTTCTCAAAAGTGTCAGTACTTCCTCTTCTTTGAATCTCATAGTTTCCATAGCTACTCTACTTGCTTCCCTTACCTCACATAATTCAATATCCTTCTCCATGGTGAATACCGAAGAAAATAAATTGTTCAATATCTTCCCCATCTCTTTTGGCTCTGCAGATAGCTGTCCACTCTGACTCTATAATGGACCAATTTTATCCCTCGTTATTCTTTTGCTATTAATATAGCTGTAGAAGCCCTTTGGATTTACTTTCACCTTACTAGCCAAAGCAACCTCATATCTTCAAACAGAAATGAGAAAAAACTTTTTCACCCAGAGAGTTGTGAATTTGTGGAATTCACTGCCACAGAAGGAAGTAGAGGCCAATTCACTGGATGTATTCAAGAGAGAGTTAGCTCTAGCTCTTAGGGCTAATGGGATTAAGGGATATGAGGAGAAATCAGGAATGGGGTACTGATTTTGGATGATCAGCCATGATCATAATGAATGGCATTGCTGGCTCAAAGGGTCGAATGGCCTACTCCTGCACCTAATTTATATGTTTCTAAGAAGGAACTGCAGATGCTGGAAAATCGAAGGTACGACAAAACTGCTGGAGAAACTCAACGGGTGCATCAGCATCTATGGAGCGAAGGAAATAGGCAACGTTTCGGGCCGTAACCCTTCTTCTGAAGAAGGATTTTGGTCCGAAATGTTGCCTATTTCCTTCGCTCCAAAGATGCTGCTGCACCCGCTGAGTTTTTCCAGCATTTTTGTGTACCTTATATGTTTCTATGTTTCTATGATAGGCATGGGGAAGAATCTATTCTTCCCCATGCTGGGCTTTCAAGGTCTTGTATCTTCTCCAAAAATGTGGAAGTAAAAAAAATGAATGGCGTCAAAGGCATATTTGATAATACTTCCAAGATTCCTGATGCAATACACCATGAGGACGGACTGGATGGAGGGAAGTGACAAGTCCGTCTTGGCAAATATCATATTGGCACTTTTGTCAAGGGTGTTAGAATCTAGAAGAAGGGTACAATGGATTAAGGCATTGTTGAGACCATAAAGAGAATTTTGCAGATTTTGATCACATGATTTAAGAAAGGAGTCACTGGCATTGGAGATAATTCAGATGAGATTCATTTGGCTTATTTCTGGGATGAGATTTCTGGGTTGTAATATCATAGGCAGCTAAAGATATTAGATGTGTAGGAAGGAATTGCAGATACTGGTTTAAAGATTAATAAAATGCTGGATAACTCAGCAGGACAGGCAGCATCTCTGGAGAGAAGGAATGGGTGACGTTCCCTCGGCCAAAATGACAGCATGAGTGTTAAGATGTTTCCACCAAGAGGGAGAACCTCAAAGGAAAAGGTTTACTTACAAGTTGAGGATGCATAAGAACTACCTCAAAGAGAGTGTTGGAACTCTGGAATTTCTTATCCATGAGGGTTCTAGAGGCATAAGGAAAATCAGTCACTCTCAGAACTATGATGGTGCCAAATCTGCTGATTTTTATACCTATCTTCTCCCAACAGGCTCCGATGCTCCAGAGAACAGTAATAAAACTAAACTTAAATGTAAACATAAAGCTCTCTATTCCAGGCAGCAGTCTGGTAAATGTTATACATTATTTGCCTTCCCGGCTGTGGTTTATTAACTCACGGACCCGCACTAGGAATTCCGATTAACATTTATCACATTGGATTTCTTCCGGGATTTGAACCCTACTATTTATTTTGTGCTGCCACTCAACATTTTCAGAGATGAGCATGAAGGATATGTTTCAACCATGAGCCCAAGTTAATGTTCCTAACAATAATCTGACAATAAATACAAATGTTGAGGAAATACACAGATGCTAGAAATCTAAAATAAACAAACAGAAAATATTGGAAATATTCATGCAGGTTAAGACTCATCCGTAGCAAGAGAAACAGAGGGAACATTTTAATGGGAAATCTCTCAGCAGGTTTTATATTACACTCTGACAATTACGCCTTCTCTCCAAGAAGTCAAAAGAATATAAAATTGAAGAGGATGGTAAATAATTGTTTAATTTCCTCTGTTTGTCATGAAGTCAGTGTGCTAGAATAACGATAATGTATATATTCTCCGCAGATCCAATGGCATAGACTCATTAGGCCAAATTGTATCTGGGAATTTTCGTAGATTTAACTAAAGTACCTGTATTATAAATTCCAATTGTTTTCCATTAATTACTGTAGAAGTCCATTTTAATTCTTAATATCAAGAACAATGTGTTATTTTTTTTTATCAATTCTTGGTCATTTCTAATTCTAGTCTCAAATGAAGTGATTAACTCTCAACTGTTTTCTAAATGACCTAGACTTAGCTCAAGGGCATTTACATAAATAAGGTAAGGGCTGGCATTGTACATGAGATCTTTATCCTCGAAATGAATGAAGAGTGAATTAAATGAAATCATGCTTGACTAATCTTCTGGAAAATTTTGAGGATGTAATTAGGAAAATGAACAAGGGAGAGCCAGTGGATGCAGCGTACCTAGATTTTCAGAAAGCATTTGATAAGGTCTCATATAAGAGATTAATGGGCAAAATTAGGGGCACATAGTATTGGGGGTAGAGTGCTGACATGGATAGAAAATTGGTTGGTAGACAGGAAACAAAGAATAGGGATTAATGGGTCCCTTTCAGAATGGCAGGCAGTGACTAGTGGAGTACCGCAAGGCTCGGTTCTGGGACCGCAGCTATTTACAATATACATCAATGATTTAGATGAATGGATTCAAAGTAACATTAACACATTTGCAGATGATACAAAACTGGGTGGCAGTGTGAACTGTGAGGAAGATGCTATGAGAATGCAGGGTGACTTGGGCAGGGTTGGGTGAGTGGGCAGATGCATGGCAGATGATGTTTAATGTGGATACATGTGAGATTATCCACTTTGGTTATCCAACAGGAAGGAAGATTATTATCTAAATGGTGTCAAATTGGGAAAAGGAGAAGTACAACAGGATCTGGGGGTCCTTGTTCATCAGTCAATGAAAGTAAGCATGCAGGTACAACAGGCAGTGAATAAAGCAAATGGCACGTTGGCCATAAAAATATTTGAGTATAGGAGCAAAGAGGTCCTTCTGCAGTTGTACAGGGCCCAAGTGAGACCACACCTGGAGTATTGTGTGCAGTTTTGGTCCTCTAATTCGAGGGAGGGCATTATTGCTATTGAGGGAGTGCAGCGTAGGTTTACAAGGTTAATTTCCGGGATGGCGGGTCTGTAATATGTTGGGAGAATGGAGCAGCTGGGTTTGTATATTCTGGAATTTAGAAGGATGAGTAGTGAAACATATAAGATTGTTAAGGGTTTGGACGCTAGAGGCAAGAAACATGTTCCCGGTGTTGGGGGAGTCCTGAACCAGGGGCCACAATTCAAGATTAAGGCGTAGCCCTTTAGAACGGAGATGAGGAAACTTTTTCTCACAGTGAGTTGTGAGTCCGTGGAATTCTCTGCCTCAGAGGGCGGTGGAGGACGGTTCTCTGGATACTTTCAAGATAGAGCTAGATAGGGCTTTTAAAGATAGCGGAGTCAGGGGATATGGGGAGAAGGAAGGAACGGGGTACTGATTGGGGATGATCAGTCATGATCACATTGAATGGCGGTGCTGGCTCAAAGGCCGAATGGCCTACTCCTGCACTTATTGTCTATTGGCTCTGTCAAAAGCCTCCACCCTCACTGACTCCAGCCCCTACCATTACTCTTATTTATGAATTTAATTTAGTTTAGTTTAGTTTAGTTTAGTTTAGTTTAGAGATGCAGCGTGGAAACTGGCCCTTCGGCCCACCGAGTTCATGCCAACCAGTGATCCCCACACATTGACACTATCCTACACACACACTATGGACAATTTACACATATACGAAGCCAATTAAACTACAAACATGTATGTCTTTGGAGTGTGGGAGGGAAACTCATGCGGCCATGGGGAGAATGTACAAACTCCATACAGACATCATCTGAAGTCAGGATCGAACCTGGGTCTCCAGAGCTGCTAGCGCTGTAAGGCAACAACTCTACCACTGCACCACTGTGTCGCCCACAAGTCTGGCTTAAAGAATTATCTTAATGCCTGCCCTAATCTCACCCAGAATCATTATACACTCATTGCTCACACAATTCCAATCCTTGAAGGTACACAAAAATGCTGGAAAAACTCAGCGGGTGCAACGTTTCAGGCCGAAACCTTTCTTCAGACAAAGTCAATATGAGATAACCCCTTCTAAATTTAAATGTGTATTCCCTTCTACCTCATTGGAGACCATCGGACTATCTTTAATCGGACTTTATTGGACTTTATCTTGCACTATACATTATTACCTTTATCCTGTATCTGAGCAGCTTTGTTTGTGATCATGTAAGTCTTCCCGCTGACTGGATGGCATGCAACAAAATAGCTTATCTCTGTATCTCGGTACACGTGATAATAGACTTAAGTAAACTAAAGTAAATTAAACTAATTTCTTAACAAATTATATATCTTACCAAAAGGAAGGACCTGGTTAAAATACCCTGTGTAATACTTGGGTTGCAAGATGGCATTGCAATAAAGCTGCTGCCTTACAGAGCCAGTGACCCGGGTTCAATCCTGACTACTGGTGCTGCCTGTACGGAGTTTGTGCATTCTCCCTGTGACTGGAATGTTTTTTCTCTGAGATCATCGGTTTCCTCCCACGCTCCAAAGTCAATAGTCAATAGTCTATTTATTTGTCATTTGGACCCCTGGAGGTCCAAATGAAATGCCGTTTCTGCAGCCATACATTACACACAAATAGGCCCCAGACACAACATAATTACATTTTACATAAACATCCATCACATAGCTGTGATGGAAGGCCAAAAAAACTTCTCTCTCCACTGCACTCTCCCCCCCCCCCCCCCGATATCAGAGTCAAAGTCAAAGCCCCCGGCTGGCGATGGCGATTGTCCCGCAGCCATTAAAGCCACGCCGGGTGGTGCGAGGTCGCACACCGGGTCTTGGTGTTAAAGACCCCGGTGTGCGCTCGCAGAGTCCCGCGGCCATTCCAAGCCGCGCGGGGCAGTGATGTAGGCCCCGCTCCAGGAGCTCTTCGACCCCGCAACTCGGGCGGGAGAAGTCGCCGTTGCAGGAGCCCCGAAAAGCGGTCTCCCTCCAGGGAGCCGCGGGCTCCCGGTGCCGCCGTCCACAGACCTGTCGTTGGAGCCTCCGCATCAGCAGCAGCAGCGGCAGCGGCAGCAGCAGCAGCAGCAGCGGCAGCGGCAGCGGCAGCGCTCCTCCACCGCTCCACCCGCTCCGGTCTCGGCCAGCTCCCCGACGGTGACGGTGAGTCGGAGCACCAGAGTCCCCGGCTTCTTCCTGTTGGAGGCCGCTCCTCGTTGCGGCCCCAACGACAACTGAGACCCGACGAGAAAAGGTCGGGTCTCCAGTGCAGGGAGAGATTCAAAAGTTTTCCCCCCCCCCCCCCCCACCCCACCCCGCCCCCCCACACACACACCCCAACATAAAATAACAAAAACTACATTAAAACACAGACAAAAAATAATAAAAACGCGGACAGGCTGCAGTGGCCGCTGCTGACCAGAGTCGCGCCGCCCACCGTACAAGTTTGCAGGTTAATTGGCTTGGTATAAATGTTAAATTGTCCGGAGTGCGCGTAGGGTAGTGTTAATGTGCGGGAATCGTTGGCCGGTGAGCACTCGGCGCTGCTTCCACAATGTATCTCTAAACTAAAATTAAACTAAACTAAACTAACAAATCGAAAAGTAACATGACCTTCATTAAAAAAATCTTAATTTGGCTGCAAAGTGCCAATTGGATGCTAGAGATTGTTGCAGGGAAAATGTATGGGGAGAGTACAACTTACAGCTCCTCATCATCTATCCATTTAAATTGATGTGCCAGCTCTTTCTCTGTGAACCCTGCATCATCCTGGGACTAGGAGCAGCTCTTTAATCATGTATAGTTGTTCAACGATAAGAATATTTGCTCTGGACATTCAGTTGAAAACTCCATCCCTTTCCCGTTCATATAACTATCCAATTTATTTTTAAATGATAAAAACGAACTTGCCTTCACCACTTCCACTGGAAGCTCATTCCACACAGCTACTACTCTCTGAGTAAAGAAGTTTCCCCTCATGTTGCCCCTAAACTTTTGTCCCTTAATTCTCAAATCATGTCCTCTTGTTTGAATCTTCCCTACTCTCAATGGAAAATGCTTATCCATGCCAACTCTGTCTATCCCTCTCATCATTTTAAAGACCTCTATCAAGTCCACACTTAACCTTCTGCGCTCCAAAGAATAAAGACCTATCTTGTTCAACCTTTCTCTGTAACTTAGGAGACACATCTATGCCTCCTACTATTTTATAAATCTCTATCAGGCCACCCCTTAAACTCCTTTACCTTGAGCAAAACAAAGCCCAGTAGATTCACTACCAAAGGCTAACACACCAGGCAACATCCTGATGAATCTCCTCTTCACTCTCTTCAGTCCTTCCTGTAGTATGTCGACCGAAACTGCACTAAATACTCCAGGTACGGTCTAACCAGTATTTCGTAAATTTGCAACATTACACATTGACTTTTATCAACACAAAATGCTGGAGTAACTCAGCGGGTCCGGCAGAATCTCTGGAGAAAAGGAATAGGTGACGTATCGGGTCGAGATCCTTCATTGGACTCATCCGACTTAGAAAAATCTGATGAATGGTGTCGACCAGAAATGTCACTTACTCCTTTTCTCTAGATATCTTGAGTTACTCCAGCAATGTGTTTCTATCTTCAGTGTCAACCAGCAGCTGCTGTTCCTTCTTACACACATCACAATCACAATCACAATAATACTTTATTAGCCAAGTATGTTTTGCAACATACAAGGAATTTAATTTGCCAAGTCAGTCATACATATAAAAGTAACGGAACACACAAACTACATTTTAACATAACCATCCACCACAGTGACTCCTCCACATTCCTCGCTGTGATGGAAGGTGGAAAAAAAAGTTCAAATCTCTTCCCTTCTTTGATCTCCCACGGTTGGGGGCCTCGAGCCCTCCGTTGATGGGACGATCGAGACTACCGTAGCCAGCGGCGTTTGGGCTTCCTGCATCGGGGTGATTAGCTCCTGCATCAGAGGGAGCTCAGCTCCCCTGCGCCGGGCAATCAAACCCCGCATTGGTGCTGGTCAAAACTCTGCATCATTGGAGCTCCCGACTAGCCTCTCCCGAGAGTTCGAGCTCCCGATGTAAAGTCCGCAGGCTGCAGTTGGAGCAATCCCAGGCAAGGGATCGACTCCGATGTTAAGTCCCCGCCCAGCGGTGGAGCTCAAGTCAGTCCGAGGAGGCCTCCAGCTCCATCGATGATAAGCCGCAGAGCGACCGGAGATGTGATCTGGAATATAATCGCATCTCCGGCAAGGTAAGAAACTGGAAAAAAAGTTTCCCCCCCTCCCCCGACCCCTTCCCACCCCACATAAAACAAACCAGAGAATATTTGCACAGACTTTTAACACAAATTAAAAAGATGAAACAAATCAGACAGACTGCTGGTGGGGCTGCCAGTTATTTGGCACCCCTGGTGGAAGTTTATATTCAATGCCCCGACACCTGAAGGCAACTATGACATATGCTTCCTTTGCCACCCTGTCTACAATCTAAGCACTTATAAATGAAGTGAAAACCTACCAGAAATGTGAGCAATGTTACAAAATTTTGAGATTTTAAAAATCAAGTCAGCAATTTATCTCATCAGATAAAGCATAAAAAGAAGTTTAATTTGACACTGAATTCACTTTCATATCTTCAGTATTAAAAAAGTTATGACCATGTTCATACCCGGAAATTAGCATCTTGTTCCCTATTGCTTTTTCCATTGACTTAACACAAAAGCTGTGATCGAGAACAGTCAAAAGCCCATAACTTGCTTAAAAATTAAGAGAACTGAAAGAAATGTTCAGTTATTGTAGATTAAAGCATTCTGAAACAAATATAAAACAATCTTACTTAGATTACTTGAAATTAAAGCATATAATTAGTTAGTTACCTAATTGTAGCTAATTACAAAATTCAATTACTAGATCTAAACATCTATCCATTTCTTAAGAATAGATTAACATTTTTAAATAGCCTAAATGTCCAAATAACATTCACACAAGAATTCACAATATAATATAATTTTTAAATCTCATTGTCATGGTTTTATAGGCCAAATGGAAGGAATTTAATGTTTAATACCTGTAAATTAATGGCCATTTAAATCAACTTGCAGGTGGGTTTTTCTGGAACGCGATCAATTGGAATGTTGTGGTTGCAGTGAATTTAGACCCATATCGGCAGCAAAAACAATGCCGGTTCATATGGGGGAAAAAATTGCCGTTTTGCAAATTAAAATGTGAATTAAATGCATCTTAAGAAACACTTTTATACATAAAAATAAACAACTTTCTTTTACCTGTCCCCTACGTAAAATCCGTTCCCGTTGTCGCCGTTGACGGCATAAGAAGCTGATTTTAAAATCACTCCAGCGATTAACCTGTCGGGCAAATTAAAAAAAAAATACACAGAACGGCCGTCGGAACGATTCTTCAGCAAAAGCTTGCACTCCAACAAAATATAATCCAGGTTGGAAAAAAGTGTAGGAGAAAACCGCCCCCCCCCCCCCCCCCCCCTCAAACGCGCCAACATCGCGCTCACGGCACGTGGCAGAATTGCAACGCCGCTGATGGTAAGTATTGCAACATACCTACATTTATGGAATAAAATATGATATAAATAAATGAATGTGAGCACTGACTCAAACCTTCATTCCAGAACCAGGTGATCCCATAGTGATAAAAATGGCATTTACCTGACATTAATGAACATTACTCAAGGAGAGTCCTGTTCACAAAACCAGGGCAAATCCATTCCAGCTGTGGAAATAGTTTAGGCTAGGTTTATTTTACAGATACAGCACGGAAGCAGGCCCTTCGGCCCACCGAGTCCACGCTGACCATTGATCGCAATTTCATACCGGTTCTATGTTATTCCACTTTTGCATCCACTTCATAAGCACTAGGGACATTTTACAGAGGCCAATTAACTTATAAAGCCTCATGTCTTTGGGCTGTTCGGTGCATACTGTTCTGACCGGCGATTGTGCTTATGCACGGGGATAGTCTTGCTGAGCTGTATGCAAAAAACGTATTTCACTGTACGTGCTACACGTGGCAATAACTAAATCAATGATCATTGTCCATTGACCATGTAGGAGGAAACTAGAGCAGCCAGAGAAAATACAGGCAATCACAGGGAGAACGTGCAAACTCAACACAGCCAGCACTCGAGGTTCAAGTTCAAATTTGAGTTGATTGTCATGTGTCCCTGATAGGGCAATGAAATTCATGCTTAGCTTCACCACACAGAACATAGTAGGCATTTACTACAAAACAGATCAATGTGTCCATATACTATAATATAAATATATACACACATGAATAAATAAAATGATAAAGTGCAAATAACAGATGATTGGTTATTAATAATCAGGGTTTTGTCCAAGCCAGGTTGTGATGGCTGTGGGGTAGTAGCTATTCCTGAACCTGGTTGTTGCAGTCTTCAGGCTCCTGTACCTTCTACCTGAAGGTAGCAGGGAGATGAGTGTGTGGCCAGGATGGTGTGGGTCTTTGATGATATTTCCAGCCTTTTTGAGGCAGCAACTGCAATAAATCCCCTCGATGGAAGGAAGGTCAGAGCCGATGATGGACTGGGCAGTGTTTATTACATTTTGTAGCCTTTTCCTCTCCAGGGCACTCAAGTTGCGGAACCAAGCCACGATGCAACTGGTCAGCATGCTCTCTACTGTGCACCTGTAGAAGTTAGAGAGAGTCTTCCTTGACAAACCGACTCTCCTTAGTCTTCTCAGGAAGTAGAGGCGCTGATGAGATTTCTTGATGATTGCATTCTCGGACCAGGAAAGATCTTCAGAGATGTGCATGCCCAGGAATTTGAAGTTCTTGACCCTTTCAACCATCGACCCGTTGATATAAACGGGGCTGCGGGTCCCCATCCTACTCCTTCCAACATCCACAATCAGTTCCTTGGTTTTGCTGGTGCTGAGGGCCAGGTTATTGCGCTGGCACCATATGGACAGTTGTTCGATCTCTCTTCTATACTCTGACTCATCCCCATCAGTGATACGTCCCACAACAGTGGTGTCGTCAGCGAACTTGATGATGGAGTTCGCATTGTGACCGGCTACGCAGTCATGGGTATAGAGTGAGTACAGCAGGGGGCTGAGCACGCAGCCTTGAGGTGCTCCCGTGCTGATTGTTATCAAGGCTGACACATTTCCACAAATACGAACAGACTGTGGTCTGTGAATGAGGAAGTCGAGGATCCAATTGCAGAGGGATGCGCAGAGACCCAGTTCTGCGAGTTTGGTTACCAGCTTGTAGGGGAGGATTGTGTTAAATGCCGAGCTGTAATCAATGAATAACAGCCTGACATATGAGTTTTTGTTGTCCAAGTGGTCCAGAGCGGAATGGAGGGCCAGCGAGGTCACATCCACCTTTGATCTGGCGGTTAGCGAACTGCAGTGGGTCCAGGTTTTTGTCGAGGTAGGAGTTGATTTGCTCCATGATCAACCTCTCAAAGCACTTCATCACCACCGGCGATAGTGCCACTGGTCGATAGTCATTGAGGCACGTCACCTTACTCTTCTTGGCACTTGCATAACTGATGCCCTTTTAAAGCAGGTGGGGACCTCAGACCTCAGAAGTGAGAGGTTGAATCCAGATTTCTGGCTCTGTGAGTTAGCAGCTTTATCAACTGTGCCACCCAAGCAACCAGCAAAGTGATGGAAGTTATTGTTGACAGAGGAAATAAAAGGACAGATGTTGCATCGCCTGCTGATGCAGGGGAAAGTACCAGAAGAGGCAGCAACATTTTCGCAATGAGGGTGGTGGGGGAACATGCATAATCAAAAAGGCAATTTTGAATTCGTACACATATGGAAATCCAACTATTGTGTAATCCCTGTATTAATCGAAACAACTTTAGGAAACAAATGAAATTAAACAGGAAATAATGAAAATGCAATGTCCAGGATAGGACAAGATAGGTTAACATTCTGGTACTGATGTCGCTTCACTTCCGAATAGCTAAAAAAAAAAAAGAATTCTTAGAGGAATTGGGAGCAATCATCATTTATGTTCATAGAAACATAGAAACATAGAAATAGGTGCAGGAGAAGGCCATTCGGCCCTTTGAGCCTGCACCGCCATTCAATATGATCATGGCTGATCATTCAACTCAGTATCCTGTACCTGCCTTATCTCCATACCCCCTGATCCCTTTAGCCACAAGGGCCACATCTAACTCCCTCTTAAATATAGCCAATGAACTGGCCTCAACTACCTTCTGCGGGAGAGAATTCCAGAGATTCACCACTCTCTGTGTGAAAAATGTTTTCCTCATTTCGGTCCTAAAAGATTTCACCCTTATCCTTAAACTGTGACCCCTTGTTCTGGACTTCCCCAATATCGGGAACAATCTTCCTGCATCTAGCGTGTCCAATCCCTTAAGAATTTTGTAAGTTTCTATAAGATCCCCCCTCAATCATCTAAATTCTAGCGAGTACAAACCGAGTCTATCCGGTCTTTCTTCATATGAAAGTCCTGACGTCCCAGGCATCTATCTGGTGAACCTTCTCTGCACTCCCTCTATGGCAAGAATGTCTTTCCTCAGATTAGGAGACCAAAATTGTACGCAATACTCCAAGTGTGGACTCACCAAGACCCTGTACAACTGCAGTAGAACCTCCCTGCTCCTATACTCAAATCCTTATGCTATGAATGCTAACATACCATTCTCCTTCTTCACTGCCTGCTGCACCTGCATGCCTACTTTTAAAGACTGGTGTACCATGACTGGGAAACGTCTTTTCATTTTGCACTGTAACAACTGTTGCTTGCAAGATGACAATAAAGGTTGATTGATTGATTGATTGATTGACACCCAGATCTCGTTGCATCTCCCCCTTTCCTAATCGGCAACATTCAGTTAATAATCTACTTTCCTGTTTTTGCCACCAAAGTGGATAACCTCACATTTATCCTCATTATACTGCATCTGCCATGCATTTGCGCACTCACCCAGCCTATCCAGGTCACCTTGCAGCCTCCTAGCATCCTCCTCACAGTTAACACTGCCCCCCAGCTTCATGTCATCCGCAAACTTGGAGATGTTGCATTCAATTCCCTCGTCCAAATCATTAATATATATCGTAAATAGGTGGGGTCCCAGAAATGAGCCTTGCGGTACCCCACTAGTCACTGCCTGCCATTGTGAAAAGGACCCGTTTACTCCTACTCTTTGCTTCCTGTCTGCCAGCCAGTTCCTCCAACAAACGATGAAAGGCAAGATTTAGAAGGAAAGGCGCAGATTTTTCAATCAAAAAGTGGTGGGTGAATGGAATGAGTTGACAAAGGCAGTAGTTAAGGCTGGTAGTATAACAGCATCGAAAAGAAATTGGATAGATACATGGATAGGCAAGGTTTAGAGGTAGGTTACACAAAAATGCTGGAGAAACTCAGCGGGTGCAGCAGCATCTATGGAGCGAAGGAAATAGGCAACGTTTCGGGCCGAAACCCTTCTTCAGACTGATCGGGGACGGGGGTGGGCGGGGACAAGAAAGGAAAAAGGAGGAGGAGCCCGAAGGCTGGGGGATGGGAGGAGACAGCAGGGGGACTGAGGAAGGGGAGGAGACAGCAAGGACTAACAAAATTGGGAGAATTTGATGTTCATGCCCCCAGGGTGCAGACTCCCCAAACGGAATATGAGGTGCTGTTCCTCCAATTTCCGGTGCTGCTCGCTGTGGCCATGGAGGAGACCCAGGACAGAGAGGTCGGAGACGGAGTGGGAGGGGGAGTTGAAGTGCTGAGCCACCGGGAGGTCAGCTTGGTTATTGCGGACCGAGCGGAGGTGTTCGGCGAAACGATCGCCCAACCTCCGCTTGGTCTCACCGATATAGATCTGCTGACATCTAGAGCAGCGGACGCAATAGATGAGGTTGGAAGAGATGCAGGTAAACCTCTGTCGCACCTGGAACGATTGCTTGGGTCCTTGAACGGAGTCGAGGGGGGAGGTAAAGGGACAAGTGTTGCATCTCATGCGGTTGCAAGGGAAAGTGCCCGGGGAGGGGGTGGTACGAGAGGGAAGGGAAGAATTGACAAGGGAGTTATGGAGGGAGCGGTAGGCAGATATGGGGGGAGATGGGAAGATGTGGCGAGTGGTGGGGTCACGTTGGAGGTGGCGAAACTGACGGAGGATTATTTTTTGTATGTGACGGCTGGTGGGGTGAAATGTGAGGACTAGGGGGACTCGGCCCTTGTTGCGAGTGGGGGGATGGGGAGAGAGAGCAGTGTTGCGGGGTAAGGAAGAGACCCTTGTGCGAGCCTCATTTGTGGTGGAGGAGGGGAACCCCCGTTCCCTGAATAATGAGGACATTTTAGATGTCCTGGTGTGGAACCCCTCATCCGTGGAGCAGATGCGGCGTAGACGGAGGAATTGGGAGTAGGGGATGGAGTCCTTACAGGAAGCAGGGTGGGAAGAAGTGTAGTCCAGATAGCCATGGGCGTCAGTGGGTTTATAGTGTATGTCGGTCAGAAGTCTATCACCTGCAATGGAGATAGTGAGGTCAAGGAATGGTAGGGAAGTGTCGGAAATGGTCCAGGTGTATTTGAGTGCCGGATGGAAGTTAGTGGTGAAGTGGATGAAGTCAGTCAGTTGTGTGCGGGTGCAGGAGGTGGCACCAAAGCTTTAGAGGTATATGGGCCACACACAGGCAAATGGGACCAACTTAGAAACATACAAACATAGAAAATAAGTCCAGGAGGAGGCCATTCGGCCCTTTGAGGCAGAACCGTCATTCATTGTGATCATGGCTGATCGTCCCCAATCAATAACCCGTGCCTGCCTTCTCCCCATATCCCTCGATTCCACGAGCCTCTAGACCTCTATCTAACTCTCTCTTAAATCCATCCAGTGATTTGGCCTCCACTGCCCTCTGTGGCAGGGAATTCCACAAATTCACAACTCTCTGGGAGAGTTTTTTCTCACCTCAGTATTAAATGGCCATCTATTTATTCTAAGACTGTGGCCCCTGGTTCTGGACTCGCCCAACATTGAGAACATTTTTCCTGCATCTAGCTTGTCCAGTCCTTTTAGAATTTTATATGTTTCTATAAGAAACCCCCTCATCCTTCTAAACTCCAGCGAATACAAGCCTAGTCTTTTCAATCTTTCCTCATATGACAGTCCCGCCATCCCAGGGATCAATCTAGTGAACCTACGCTGCACTGCCTCAATCACAAGGATGTCCTTCCTCAAATTAGGAGACCAAAACTGTACACAATACTCCAGATGTGGGATTACCAGAGCCCTATACAACTGCAGAAGAACCTCTTTACTCCTATACTGAAATCCTCTTGTTATGAGGGCCAACATTCCATTAGCTTTCTTCACTGCCTGCTGTACCTGCACGCCAGCTTTCAGTGACTGGTGTACAAAGGCACCTAGGTCTCGCTGTACCTACCCTTTTTCGAACCTAACCCCATAGAGATAATAATTTTCCCCCGTGTATTTGCCGCCAAAGTGGATAACCTCACATTTATCCAATAGACAATAGGCAATAGGTGCAGGAGTAGGCCATATGATACTAAGATTGGTGTGGTTGTGGGTAATGAAGTAGAGTTTCAAAGTCTACAAAGAGATTTATGCCAGTTGGAAGAGTGGGCTGAAAGATGGCAGATGGAGTTTAATACTGATAAGTGTGAGGTGCTACATCTTGGCAGGACAAATCAAAATAGGACGTACATGGTAAATGGTAGGGAATTGAAGAATGTAGGTGAACAGAGGGATCTGGGAATAACTGTCCACAGTTCCCTGAAAGTGGAATCTCATGTAGATAGGGTGGTAAAGAAAGCTTTTGGTGTGCTGGCCTTTATAAATCAGAGCATTGAGTATAGAAGTTGGGATGTAATGTTAAAATTATACAAGGCATTGGTGAGGCCAATTCTGGAGTATGGTGTACAATTTTGGTTGCCTAATTATAGGAAGGATGTCAACAAAATAGAGAGAGTACAGAGGAGATTTACTAAAATGTTGCCTGGGTTTCAGCAACTAAGTTACAGAGAAAGGTTGAACAAGTTAGGGCTTTATTCTTTGGAGCGCAGAAGGTTAAGGAGGGACTTGATAGAGGTTTTTAAAATGATGAGAGGGATAGACAGAGTTGACGTGGAAAAGCTTTTCCCACTGACAGTAGGGAAGATTCAAACAAGGGGACATGACTTGAGAATTAAGGGACTGAAGATTAGAGGTAACATGAGGGGGAACTTCTTTACTCAGAGAGTGGTAGCTGTGTGGAATGAGCTTCCAGTGAAGGTGGTGGAGGCAGGTTCGTTTTTATCATTTAAAAATAAATTGGATAGTTATATGGATGGGAAGGGAATAGAAGGTTATGGTCTGAGCGCAGGTATATGGGACTAGGGGAGAATACGTGTTTGGCACGGACTAGAAGGGTCGAGATGGCCTGTTTCCGTGCTGTAATTGTTATATGGTTATATGGTTATATGGTTTATATGGTTATATGATTATATGGCCCTTCGAGCCAGCACCACCATTCAATGTGATCATGGCTGATCATCCATGCCTTGAAGGTTCTTGCCTTCTCCCCATATCCCCTGACTCTGCTATTTTTAAGAGCCCTATCTAGCTCTCTCCTGAAAAACTCGAGAACCTGCCTCCACCGCCCTCTGAGGCAGAGAATTCCACAGACTCACCACTCTCTATGAGAATAAATGTTTCCTCGGCTCTGTTCTAAATGGCTTACTCCTTATTCTTAAACTGTGGCCCCTGGTTCTGGACTCCTCCAACATTGGAAACATGTTTCCTGCCTCTAGCATGTCCAAGCCCTTAACAATCGTATATTTATCAATGAGATCCCCTCTCATCCATATTATATTGCATCTGCCACACATCTGCCCACTCACTCAACCTGTCCACTCAACCTCCTAACATCCTCTTCACAGTTCACACTGGCACCCAGCTTTGTGTCATCCGCAAACTTGCGAGTGTTGTTCCGAATTCCCTTTTCCAAATCATTAATATATATGGTAAACAGTTGCAGCCCCAATACCGAGCCTTGCACCACTCGCCACTGCCAGCCATTCTGAAAAGGACCCATTCACTCCAACACTTTGCTTCCTGTCTACCAACCAATTTTCTATCCACGCCAACACCCAACCACCAATAACATGTGCTCTAATTTTAGTCACCAGTCACCCGTGCAGGACCTTATCAAAGGCTTTCTGAAAGTCTAGATACACTACATCCACTGGCTCCCCTTTATCCATTTTACTTGTCACTCCCTCTAAAAATTCCAGAAGATTAGTCAAGCATGATTTTCCTTTCATAAATCCATGCTGACTTGGACTAATCCTTTTAATGCTCTCCAAATGACCCATTATTACCACTTTAATAATTGATTCCATCATCTTTCCCACCACCAAAGTCAGGCTAACTGGTCTGTAATTCCCCGTTTTCTCTCTCGCTCCTTTCTTGAAAAGTGGGATAACATTAGCTATCCTGCAATCCACAGGAACTGATCCTGAATCTATTGAACATTGGAAAATGATCACCAATGCGTCCATTATTTCTAGAGCCACTTCCCTGAGGACCCTGGGATGCAGACCATCAGGCCCAGGGGATTTAACATCCTTCAGTCCCATTAGCCTACCCAATACTATTTCTTGCCTAATTAAAATTTATTTCAGTTCCTCTACTCCCTTAGATCCTCTGTCCTCCAGTACATCTGGGGGGTTGTTTGTGTCTTCCTTAGTGAAGACAAATCCGAAGTACCTGTTCAACTCTTTTGCCATTTCCCTGTTCCCCATAATAATTTCACCCGGGTCTGCTTTCAAGGGGCCCATATTTGACGTTGTTACTCTTTTCCCCTTAACATATCAAAAGAAGCTTTTACTGCCCTTCTTTATATTCCTGGCAAGCTTCCCTTCGTACTTCATCTTTTCAGCCCGTATTGCCCGTTTTGTTTCCTTCTGTTGTCCTATGAAAGTTTCCCAATCCTCTGGCTTCCGGCTACTCTTTAATAGTTCTTTTCTTTTAGTTTTATTCTGTCCCTAACTTCTCGTGCCAACCACAGGTGCCTCCTACTCCCCTTAGAATCTTTCTTCCTTTTTGGAATGAAATGATCCTGCCACTTCCGGATTATGCCCAGAAATTCCTGCCATTGCTGTTCCACCATCATTCCTGCTAAAATCCCTTTTAAGTCTACCTTGGCCAGCTCCCCTCTCATGCCTTCATAGTCCACTTTGTTCAACTGCATCACTGACACTTCCGATTTAACCTTCTCCGTCTCAAATAACCATATAACCATATAACAATTACAGCACGGAAACAGGCCATCTCGGCCCTACAAGTCCATGCCGAACAATTTTTTTTCCCCTTAGTCCCACCTGCCTGCACTCGTACCATAACCCTCCATTATTTTTAAATGATACCAATGAACCTGCCTCCACCACTTCCACTGGGAGCTCATTCCACACCGCCACCACTCTCTGCGTAAAGAAGTTCCCCCTCATATTACCCCTAAACTTCTGTCCCTTAATTCTGAAGTCATGTCCTCTTGTTTGAATCTTCCCTATTCTCAAAGGGAAAAGCTTGTCCACATCAACTCTATCTATCCCTCTCATCATTTTAAAGACCTCTATCAGGTCCCCCCTTAACCTTCTGCGCTCCAGAGAATAAAGACCTAACTTATTCAACCTATCTCTGTAACTTAGTTGTTGAAACACAGGCAACATTCTAGTAAATCTCCTCTGTACTCTCTCTATTTTGTTGACATCCTTCCTATAATTTGGCGACCAAAATTGTACATCATACTCCAGATTTGGTCTCACCAATGCCTTGTACAATTTTAACATTACATCCCAGCTTCTATACTCAGCAGATTAAATCTAATCATTTACAATCACTACCTCCAAGTGGTTCCTTTACCTCTAGTTCCCTCATCAAATCTGGTTCATTGGACAACACTTAATCCAAATTGCCTTTTCTCTGTTCGGCTCCATTACAAGCTGCTCGAAGAATCCATCTTGGAGGCATTCTACAAACTCTTCCTTGGGGTCCTGAACCAACCTGATTTTCCCAGTCTACCTACATATTGAAATCCCCCATCACCACAGTGGCATTACCTTTGTTACATGCCAGTTTTAACTTCTGCTGCAACTTTAGCAATTAGTGTCTTCTTGCCTTTGCAATTCCTCAACTTAATCCACAGTGACTCTACCTCATCAGTCCCTATGTCTTCCCTCGCAAGGGACTGAATTCCATCCCTCACTAGCAGAGCTACCCCCCTCCTCTGCACACCTGCCCGTCCTTTCTATAGGATGTATAACCCTGAATATTAAGTTCGCAGGCCCGATCCTCCTGCAGCCACGTCTCAGTAATCCCAATAATGCCATATATACCAACCTCTAACTGAGCCTCGAGGTTATCTACTTTACTTCTTATACTTTGCGCATTCATATATACAATATTTTTTATTTAGTTGGGGCATATTGATTGTCATGGATGAATTGGGCCAAAGGGCCTGTTTTTGTGCTACATGACTCTATAACTCAGACAAATGAAAAAATGGTGAACACAGAAATTATACAAAACTGCTTCATTGATTTGCAGGACTGTATGATAAAAAATAAAAAGTAAAAAATGCTTGAATTGTTGCTTGAGAGGAAATTCGTTGAGCTTTTGCTGAGAGAAACGGCAAGTTAAAATTTTTTATGATTAATAGCTAATGAATGAATTTTTGAGAGAGTTATGAGGTCAGAACATATTGAAATGTACATCATGGTTATCTCAATCAGGAATTGTAAAGCCTGCAGATGTTCAGCAATTCCATATCTTTCAACAAGTAACCTCATCTAATGAGAAAAAATGGTTCAAAGCTTTGACAAACTTGAACAAAGCAAAAAACACATTACACTGGATCATAAATAACCTGCGAGCTATAGAAAATAATTTATAGCACTCCTGCATCCACTTGGTATTACAAGGTACCAAACAGCTATTTTAAGTATTTCTGAAGCATTGCTTTAATGGGTAAAGAGTGGAAATCAATTTAAGAACAAAAAGATCTCACAAACCCCGACAAGATGAATAACTAGTTCATCTATTTCAGTTAAGTGGTTTACAAGGTTAATAATGTTGCAGACATCAAAATATCCCTAGTATTGAATAGTATCAAGGCATCTTTGAGAGAATTATGGAGAACAATGCATCGCGACAGAGGGATCTGGGCTAACCAGTTCTGCTCTGCTATGTTATTGTATTATATTTGTCATGTGTACCGAGGTACAGTGAAATTATTTTTTGTATACAGTTCAGTACAAGAAGCACTATACATAAGCACTTAGATAAGTATCTAAGATACAGTAAAATAGAAACATAGAAACATAAGAAATGGGTGCAGGAGGAGGCCATTTGGCTTTTCGAGCCAGCACCGCCATTCATTGTGATCATGGCTGATCGGCCCCTATCAATAACTCGTGCCTGCCATCTCTCCATATCCCTTGACTCCACTAGCCCCGAGAGCTCTATCTAACTCTCTCTTAAATCCATCAAGTGACTTGGCCTCCACTGCCCGCTGTGGCAGGGAATTCCACAAATTCACAACTTTCTGGGTGAAAAAGTTTTTTCTCACCTCAGTCTTAAATGACCTCCCCTTAATTCTAAGACTGTGGCCCCTGGTTCTGGACTTGCCCAACATTGGGAATATTTTTCCTGCATCTAGCTTGTCCAGTCCTTTTATAATTTTATATGTTTCTATAAGATACCCCCTCATCCTTCTAAACTCCAGTGAATACAAGCCTAGTATTTTCAATCTTTCCTCATATGACAGTCCCGCCATCCCAGGGATCAATCTCGTGAACCTACGCTGCACTGCCTCAATCACAAGGATGTCATTCCTCAAATTAGGAGACCAAAACTGTACACAATACTCCAGATGTGGTCTCACCGAAAGAACTGCAGAAGAACCTCTTTACACCTATACTGAAATCCTCTTGTTATGAAGGCCAACATTCCATTAACTTTCTTCACTGCCTGCTGTACCTGTAAGCCAACTTTCAGTGATCGGTATAGAAGGACGCCCAGGTCTCTCTGCACCTCCCCCTTACCTAACCTAACCCCATTGAGATAATAATCTGCCCCCTTGTTTTTGCCACCAAAGTGGATAACCTCACATTTATGTATATTATACTGCATCTGCCACACATCTGCCCCTCTCATTCAAACTGTCCAGGTCACCCTGCAACCTCCTAACATCCTCTTCACAGTTCACACTGCCACCCAGCTTTGTGTCATCCGCAAACTTGCTAGTGTTGCTCCTAATTCCCTCTTCCAAATCATTAATATATATGGTAAACAGTTGCGGACCGAATACCGAGCCTTGCGACACTCCACTCGCCACTGCCGGCCATTCACCATGATCATCGCTGAATATTCAAACTCATTACCCTGTTCCAGATTTTTCCCCATTTCTCTTGATTCCCTTAGCGCCAAGAGCTATATCTAACTATCTCTTGAAAACTTTTAACTCTTCTCCACAACATCCATAAAGGACAACTAAAACATTGACAATAGGTTTACTGATTGAATATACAAACTTTGATCAACAGCCTTGTTCTCTTCAACCAGTTAGAATTATGTCCCATTTCCAATTATTTCATATCAAAATTGCTATTATGTATTTATCATATTAATTCCAGAGCACACACTCACCAGGAGAGTTATTCATTCTTCCTATTCATAAATGCCTCACAATTAGATGAATAAAATTAATATGTATTAAACCTTAACAGCTAGCAAAGTTAACCCTAATATTACCCAATGTAATGTTCTGATTGATCTGACTGACACCCATAGATGAACAGACAACATGGACCCTGGGTAATTGTCTATTTGCTCCTTGGTAGCAACTATGTTAAGCATTACCAGGACATTACATGTAACACTACCCCCTTTTTGTCGCAACCACTCCCTTTCCTGTACCCTTCCCCCACTCGTGTATCTCACTATCCTACCCCATGTTCCCAACCCCTGCCTCCAGCCCTGTCTCCTTCCACCTACATCTCTTCCTCAGGCTTTACATGTCTGCCCATTCACACCTCTTCTCTTCTAATCTGACACACTTGTCTCCTGTCTCCTTGTCTCTTTTTTTTCTCCTTTGGTCTCCTTTTCATCTCCAGCCTTTCTCCACCCATCTTGACAAACAAAACCACACTCACCTCGTCTCCAACCTACTCCAACCTTCTCCCCCCTACTACAATCATTCTGCAGAAGGGACTGACCCGAAACATTGCCTATCCATGTTATTCAGTGATGCTGCTGAGTTACTCCAGCACTTTGTATCTTATGCAAGATTCCAGCATCTGCAAATCCTCGTGTCTCTCTTAATCATTAACATGATCCATTTTGTCCAAACTCAGTCATATGTTTCTATTTTCTGTCAGCATTGAATGCCACTCAGTCCATCAAGCCAATGCTGACATTAAAAATAATCTCAATATTCTACTTAATTTCCTTAATTCCTTTTTAATTTATTCTCTCTTTCAATGCCATTAATGTTGCTCTAATTCTTCGATCACCCACTTATACCACAATAACCAGTTGGCCTGCCAAACATACATGCTATTGGGATATCCAAGGAAACTGGAAGGTCCTGGTGATATCTATACAGTCACTTGGATAACGTCCAGACTCCACACAGACAGCATCAGAAATAAGTATTGGACTGGATCATTGGAGCTATGATTAATAACAGCTACCTGCTGTGTCATCTGTGTTACTCTAAAGGTAAAGTTTATATAGAAAGCTGAACATAGGTATGGACAGGTTTTGCAATATGATTTTTTATAGTCTCTGGTGCCATCACCATCCATCCCTGTTGTGTGTTGCTTCATGATTAAATCAATCTCCTTCCTAGCTAGCATTGACCTTAATTCTGAGATCCAGTGCTTCTCTATCCCCTGACTCACCATGTATCGGCTTATACTGAGCCAAACAACTTCCCCACGATCCAACCTGTAAGCCAGCCTTTACTCAGACAATAGACTTTTGGCAAGTAAGGTGAAAGTCAATCCAAAGGGTTTCTACAGCTATATTAATAGCAAAAGGATAACGAGGGATAAAATTGGTCCATTGGAGAGACAGAGTGGACAACTATCTGCAGAGCCAAAAGAGATGGGGGAGATATTGAACAATTTTTTTTCTTCGGTATTCACCAAGGAGAAGGATATTGAATTATGTGAGGTAAGAGAAACTAGTAGAGTAGCTATGGATACTATGAGGTTCAAAGTAAAAGAAGTACTGACACTTTTGAAAAATATAAAAGTGGATAAGTCTCCAGGTCCTGACAGGATATTCCCTAGGACATTGAGGGAAGTTAGTGTAGAAATAGCCGGGGCTATGACAGAAATATTTCAAATGTCATTAGAAACGGGAATAGTCCCCGAGGATTGGCGTACTGCGCATGTTGTTCCATTGTTTAAAAAGGGTTCTAAGAGTAAACCTAGCAATTATAGACCTGTTAGTTTGACTTCAGTGGTGGGAAAATTAATGGAAAAGATACTTAGAGACAATATATATAAGCATCTAGATAAACAGGGTCTGATTAGGAACAGTCAACATGGATTTGTGCCTGGAAGGTCATGTTTGACTAATCTTCTTGAATTTTTTGAAGAGGTTACTAGGGAAATTGACGAGGGTAAAGCAGTGGATGTTGTCTATATGGACTTTAGTAAGGCCTTTGACAAGGTTCCTCATGGAAGGTTGGTTAAGAAGGTTCAACTGTTGGGTATAAATGCAGAAATAGCAAGATGGATTCAACAGTGGCTGAATGGGAGAAGCCAGAGGGTAATGGTGGATGGCTGTTTATCGGGTTGGAGGCAGGTGACTAGTGGGGTGCCTCAGGGATCTGTGTTGGGTCCTTTGTTGTTTGTCATGTACATCAATGATCTGGATGAAGGTGTGGTAAATTGGATTAGTAAGTATGCAGATGATACCAAGATAGGGGGTGTTGTGGATAATGAAGAGGATTTCCAAAGTCTACAGAGTGATTTAGGCCATTTGGAAAAATGGGCTGAAAGATGGCAGATGGAGTTTAATGCTGATAAATGTGAGGTGCTACACCTTGGCAGGACAAATCAAAATAGGACGTACATGGTAAATGGTAGGGAATTGAAGAATACAGTTGAACAGAGGGATCTGGGTATAACCGTGCATAGTTCCTTGAAGGTGGAATCTCATATAGATAGGGTGGTAAAGAAAGCTTTTGGTATGCTAGCCTTTATAAATCAGAGCATTGAGTATAGAAGCTGGGATGTAATGTTAAAATTGTACAAGGCATTGGTGAGACCAAATCTGGAGTATGGGGTACAATTTTGGTCGCCAAATTATAGGAAGGATGTCAACAAAATAGAGAGAGTACAGAGGAGATTTACTAGAATGTTGCCTGGGTTTCAACAACTAAGTTACAGAGATAGGTTGAATAAGTTAGGTCTTTATTCTCTGGAGCGCAGAAGGTTAAGGGGGGACCTGATAGAGGTCTTTAAAATGATGAGAGGGATAGACAGAGTTGATGTGGACAAGCTTTTCCCTTTGAGAATAGGGAAGATTCAAACAAGAGGACATGACTTCAGAATTAAGGGACAGAAGTTTAGGGGTAATATGAGGGGGAACTTCTTTACGCAGAGAGTGGTGGCGGTGTGGAATGAGCTCCCAGTGGAAGTGGTGGAGGCAGGTTCATTGGTATCATTTAAAAATAAATTGGATAGGCATATGGATGAGAAGGGAATGGAGGGTTATGGTACGAGTGCAGGCAGGTGGGACTAATTTGTTCGGCATGGACTTGTAGGGCCGAGATGGCCTGTTTCCGTGCTGTAATTGTTATATGGTTATATGGTTATAGACACAAAATTCCAGAGTAACTCAGCAGGAAAGGCAGCATCTCTGGATAGAAGAAATGGGTGACATTTCGGGTCAAAACCCTTCTGAGTCTCAATCTGAAACGTCACCCATTCCTTCTATCCAGAGATGCTGCCTGTCCCACTGAGTTACTTCAGCATTTTGTGTCTCTCTTTGATGTAAACCAGCACCTGTAGCTCCTTCGTACAATACTAAAATTCGTTAGTCCCTTGTACTGGAAGAGGTTCATTGATAATTACTTAAGGTACTGACCCAGTTTTCATTCATTTTAAAAAAGGAAAGTGAAATAAATTTAATGAAGGCTGTGTGGGATAATTACAGAGATGCAAATGACAGTTGGGTATTTAAACATTAATAGTCATTAATATTGCCTAAGTAAATGGCCCGTGAAAAGGGATGCTGTCAGTTTAATATCATATTTATTTTAAAAGGAAAATAACGATAACTTGGCAAATCTCAAGCCAGAGGTCTACTCACTAAAATTAGAAAAGCCAACAGAACAGTGACAGTGATATCAGAAAATGTATAATGTGTTTTTTTATTGCTCCGACTTGTGAGTCAATCTGAAAATTTAAAGCAGCTACAAAACAAGTGAGGCACAGAGAGAAAGAAAGGAAAGATGGAGAGGAAAGGGTGAATACAAGAGGAAGATATAAGGAAGGAAAGAGAAACAAAAGACGGAACTATTATGATATTGTAGCGGCGCCTGCTAGCGCACGCAGATATCGAACCCGGCGTTCGGAAGCCGCGGTCACGTGACTCGGGAGGGACTGTTGTTTTTCTCTTGCGCGCGTTAGATCAGTGCTGACCACCGTTGTGGCCAGACGTGTCTGTTAAACCTGTATGCTGCAACTTAAACTTTCGAATAAAGTATTGTTGAAAACTCTAGCAGTCGTTTATCAGACCACTAAAATAGTATCGTTAGGATGGTATAATTAAGGAAATAAATAAGCATAATGGGGCATAAACTGTTGAGGCAGGTTATCTATATGTACTTGCCATCATTTCAGCCCAACCTTGTAGTCACAAACAACATTTTAAGTACTAAGGAGGCTCCATAGCAGAAGTGTCCATGTCGCGGGGCTGGAAACTGGAAGTATCCTGAGCTAATTCTGTTACCACCATCATCTATTGCAACAAGTGATGGCTCCCGCTGATTGTTGCTGGAAGCCTGCATCCTTTTCCTGATGGACGATGACAGCGATGTCAACATTTGTAACAAGATGGACTCAAAAGAAGAAGAAGTACTACGGAAATTAAAGATCTGAGTTTAGTTCTGGTGTGTGCTGCTGAGGAAAACAATCATAATACATTACATTGAGTCACAGAGTGATGGAATTAAACAACATGGAAAACATCCATGCCACTAACATTGGTTGGTGGGGTAGGCATAAGGAGCTGAATGGCCTAATCCTGCTTCTGTTGTGGGATACTTTTGCACATTGAGCTTTGTAGAGTAGTTGTACTGACAATTTGTTGAAATTGGCAAGGAAAACTGGGCATCTGGGATGAGTGTGAATAAATTAAATCAACATTGACCTTTAGTCAACATTGGCTTGGGTAGAGTGGATGTGGAGAGGATGCTTCCACTCTTGAAAGCGTCTAGGACTAGAGGTCATAACCTCAGGATTAAAGGACGTTTTGTTAGGAAGAAGATGAGGAGGAATTTCTTCAGTCAGAGGGCGGTGAATCTGTGGAATTCTTTGCCACAGAAGGCTGTAGATTCCAAGTCAGTGTATATGTTTAAGGCAGAGATACTTAGATTCTTGATCAGAGGTTATGGGGAGAAGGTAGGAGAATAGGGTTAGGAGGGAGAGATAGATCAGCCATGATTGAATGGTGGAGTAGACTTGATGGGCAAAGTGGCCTAATTCTACTTCTATCACATGATCTTATAATCTTAGCAATTCTCAGCGTACAGGGAGAAGAAAATGTAAATTAATTTCTCTGGATTAATTATCAAATTGGAAAAATCAAAGAATGAGCCATTAGTTCAGTGAGAGAAAAGTAAAGAGAACGAAAGGAAAATCGAAATTCAAAATTCTGAAAAGTTTTTAATGAGATTTTTCACCACATTAAAGGGATGATTTAAAATTTACCTTCTTGCCACTACCAGGTTGAGTGGCATGTCAGGTGAGAGTAAATCACCTCATTAATCGGGTCTTTTTGATAATAAATATACACAGAGAGTTTAATTTGCACTCCTGGCATAAATCCAGCACTGTCGTGTTTGACAGTGAGACTGATGGTATGTTCATAGAGGTGAACGGCTGACTATAGAGTTGCGCAAATCATCTGACAATTTATGGCAATTCACAAATCATCTTTATCATTTCCCCAAACTGCTGGTCTTATTTTTAAGAAATGACATACTCAACTCACTGCTCTTTATACTGCAATTTTACTTCGGAGTCACGTGAGTGACTACGTGAAGAACCCACCCAGTGCGCAGGCGCGGCATTTACGCCAGCAGCGCAACAGCGGCGGCAGCTGGAGCCAGGCTCTCCAGCTGCACGTTAAAAGACAAGACCTCAGGTAAGTGAGTCTTTTGTATTACAGAGTCGCTAGCATGGCTACCCGCAAGCGACAAAGCAAACGGACTGCCTGCCCAACTCCCCCCGAGGAAGGGTCGACATCTGGGCGGCAGCCACCGGCGGCAGAGGAGCATTTTCAGCGCTCCCGTACACCCGACCCCGAGCCGCTCCCTGTGCTGCCGACTTCAACACCTCGCACAGGGAGGAAGTCCACCCGTAAAACGGACCGGCCGGTGGTCTCTGACTCGTCGGAGGAACGGGAACATTCTCCACCGGCTAAACGGGGAGACAGCCGCTTAAGCTGCATGAGGCAGCTCCTCGAACAGATGTTCGAGCAGGAGATGCAGGCAAGGCATCTCCAGGGAGGACGGGCTGAGGCCTCCTCCAAACCGTCACCTTACCCCTCTGCTCCCTCCTTATTTGAGGTCAGCAAGGGAGGCCAGGACTGGGCTGGCTTATCGCAGGGGCAGGCGGACGACTGTACAAGTATGCCAGGGGAGCAGGAGGAAGAAGAGCTGCTGGGTGTGGTCAACCGGTATGCGGCGCCCCCGAAGGCCGGGAGAATGCTGACCCCAAAAATGGCGGCCAGCATAAACCGGCTATCCAACAAGCCTCTCCAGGAAAAAGTAATCCAGGAGGCTCTCGAGACATACACGGCACCCGAGAACTGTGAGGCGCTGCGCGTTAAGACCGTCAATGGCCAGATATGGAGCCAGCTAGGCCAACATATTAGGAGCCAAGAGCTGAAAATGCAGCGCATCCTGAAGCTCCATACCGCTGCCATCACCGCCTTTGCTCGGTCCGCAGAGCACACGGACCTCACTACACCTCAACAGGATGTCCTAGCTCTGATGTGTAACACCCACTTTGAGATGAACAACTTAAGGCGGGAAAACATCAGGCCTGCCCTCAACCCCAAATATGCAGGGCTTTGCAAAGCTCCTGCGCCAGAAAAGGAGGCGCTGCTATTTGGGGCTGACCTGGGAAAAAGGCTCAAAGAACTCGAAGAGGCGGCCAAACCAGTAGGCCTTATGAGGGCAGGACCAGCGCCGAGCAGGGCGAAGACACCCAGTTGGCAGCACCCCTCGGCATCCACCAGCAGATACCGGACTGGTGAAAGCCTGGCTACCGCTCCTCACTACCCCCATAGCTCTTTTTTAGAGAGGGGCCCAGAGCGGAGCCGTGGGAAGATACGCCGCCCCGTGACAGCACCAACAAAAACGCCCGCGAGCCAAACCCACCAACGAAGACGCTCCCAAAAATGAACATGGAGGTAGGTGGGTCTGGTTCCTGTCAACATACAATAACCAAGGGTGTTTTACTAACAGGAGGGCGTTTACGATCATTTAAACATGTTTGGTGTACTATCACTAACAGCCAATACATACTCAACAGTATTAGTGGATACAAAATTGAATTTAAAACAGGCATAATACCGCCGGTTCAGCATATACCCCAAAGGGTATTCCTTCCCACTCAACTAGAGAAGGAGAAAGGACAGGCTGAACTAGATAGACTCATGTCTAAAGGAGTCATTGAAACGACCAGACATGAGCCATAGGAATTTGTATCAAATATATTCGTTAAAACTAAGAAAGATGGTGGATGTCGCATCATCATTGATCTAACATCACTAAATAAATCTGTTGAGTATCAACATTTCAAAATGGAGACATTTGTCACTGCCAGACAACTGATCTCCAAGGGATACTTCATGGCAAGCATAGACATTAAAGATGCTTACTATTTAGTACCCATTCACAAGGATCATTTCAGATACCTGAAATTTATCTGGATGGGGCAACTATGGCAATATAGAGCACTGCCCAATGGGTTAACTACAGCCCCCAGATTATTTACCAAAATTCTTAAAGTAGCCATGAAAATATTGAGAGGACAAAAATACCTAGTCATGGCTTATCTGGACGATATTCTCATAATGGGGAGAAACCAAGGAACTAGCTGTCACAGCAGTTTCAGCTACCAAACAACTCCTTGAAACGTTGGGATTTGTTCTACATCCAGATAAATCGAATTTGAAGCCGTCAACTAATATGGACTATCTAGGCTTCACCATCGATTCTACCCACATGACTGTTACTCTGCCAAGGGATAAAAAGGTTGCATTAGCGCAAGCATGCAACAATTTAATCGCAAATACACAACCAAGGATCCGGCATGTTGCCAGAGTCATTGGGAGTATTGTAGCAGCATTTCCAGCTGCACAATATGGGCCCTTGCATTACCAAAATTTACAAAGAGCAAGGACATATGCATTGCAGCAAAATAGGGGGCATTATGACCGAACAATGTATTTACCCACTGAGGCCATATCAGAACTTCAGTGGTGGTCAGAAAATATTTGGCACAGTTACAGTCCCATTGCCATCACTAATCCTAACATAATCATCACGACTGATGCCAGTGCTTTAGGCTGGGGAGCTACTAACTCTATATCCAGCACAGGTGGCAGATGGACTAATCTCGAGACATCGCTACTACACTCACTAGGCATAAATTATTTGGAAATGCTGGCCGCCTTTTATGGGCTAAAAGCATATTCATCCAATATGCAGCACGTGCATGTTAGGTTAATGATTGATAACACAACGGTGGTGGCCTACATCAAGCACATGGGTGGCATAAAATCAGTATCATGCGACAAATTGGCTAATATAATCTGGCAATGGTGTGTCGAGAGACATATTTGGCTATCAGCTGCCTATCTACCAGGTAAGCTAAACACAGTGGCAGACACCAGGTCACGAAAATTCAATGATAACATCGAATGGATGTTACATCCAAAAATATTTGCAAAAATTACTAAGCAATATGGAACGCCAGATATAGATTTGTTCGCGTCCAGATTGAATCACCAGTTACCCATGTATGTGGCTTGGGAACCAGACCCAGAGGCAGCAGCGGTAGATGCCTTCACGCTGGATTGGGGGAAATTTCTTCTTCTATGCTTTCCCTCCCTTCTGCCTCATCAGCCGGGTACTCCAGAAAATACGGTCAGACTCTGCTTCAGGTATTTTGGTCGTACCCGACTGGCCTACCCAACCATGGTTCCCAGTCTTTCACGACATGGTGGTAGAGTCACCTATGGTCTTTAACAGTCATCCACAGCTGTTGACTCACCCAGTATCCGGCATAAGTCACCCATGCCATAAAAAATTAAAACTCCTGGTTTGTAGGTTTTAACCAGGCCTTACCAGGAACTGGGTTTATCAGAAAGAACTATCACCACCATGTCGGCATCCCTGCGAGACTCAACCAAGAAGCAGTACCTGACATACATCAAGAAATGGGAGCAGTACTGCTTGGATGCAGGGACGTCGTATAAGAAAGCCACAATCACGGACGTGTTGGAGTTCCTGGCCCATTTACACCATGACCAGAAGATGAGCTACAGTGCCGTCAACGCAGCACGAAGTGCCCTGTCTGCTTATCTTATGCCAACAGGACACCATAGCATCGGGTCCCACCCGCTAGTCATAAAACTCCTCAAGGGGATTTACAATATCAAACCCCCTACACCCAGGTATACCCATGTATGGGATATAAGTGTCGTGCTATCACACCTCAGAGGATGGCCACCGGTGGGATCCCTCAGTCTAGAGCAATCCACGCTCAAGACCATCATGCTAATGGCGCTCGTCTCTGCACAAAGGGTCCAGTCACTACATCAACTACGACTGGACAACATGGTAACTACCCCAGACTGCATCACATTTACTATGCCGGGGTTAGTTAAACAAACCAGGCCAGGTATGTCCAACTCGCCATTAATCTTCCGGGCCTACCCTCCAGAACCTAGGCTCTGTGTAGTGACCCATTTATACAACTATGTAGACACAACCCATACACTTAGAGGGAGTGAAAAAGCCTTATGGGTCAGCCACAAGAAGCCTTTTGGACGGGTAACCAGCCAAACTATATCCAGGTGGTTAAAACAGGTCCTAAAAGCTGCAGGGATTAACACTGATGTTTTTAAATCCCATTCTATCAGGGCAGCATCTACATCAGCTGCGGAACGGATGGATGTTCCCATCGACCACATCCTAAGCACAGCAGGATGGTCAAGGGAATCAACGTTCCGGATATTTTATCATAAACCGCTGATGCAGAAAGACTTGTTTGCAGAAAAAATTTTAGAAACTGCAGACTTATAATTTTAAGCCCAAGGGAGCTAATTTTGTTATTGTTTAATAAACATTTTTGTTTTCAAAAAACAAACAGATTCGTTGGTCTTTAGATACCACTTCCTCCCTCGATAACTTCGGCAGCGAGTGATATAGCTGTTACACGGTTTGAAATCACAGATCTTTGAAGTCTTCACGTAGTCACTCACGTGACTCCGAAGTAAAATAGAGAGATTAAACGAGTACTTACCAGTACGAAGTTTGATCTGTATTTTATGAGGAGTTACGATGAGGGATTACGTGCCCTCCGCTCCCACCCTCAGTATATGGATCAAACTCGAGCTGATGTCTCTTTAATCTTTACTATCTTTACTTCATATATTGTGTCTACCTGTGATTCCACACCGCTGCTTGGAAGTATGCCGCGCCTGCGCACTGGGTGGGTTCTTCACGTAATCCCTCATCGTAACTCCTCATAAAATACAGATCAAACTTCGTACTGGTAAGTACTCGTTTAATCTCTCTATTCCTGCACCATTGATCCAGGGTTATTTGGTACTTATACATCAAACTTAATTCACAGTTAGTAGAAGAAATGCACACTGCATTTATAACTTCTGCATTGCGTTGGACTACTGACATCCCTTAAAACCCAAAAGTGTATTATAATTGAAACAGGCAAGGTGTACCTTTCTCTGGTGCGTTTAATTAATTATTTCCCCCCTTCAGGTTCAACAGCTCCATGCACTTCA
Source organism: Leucoraja erinaceus (assembly GCF_028641065.1). Lineage (NCBI taxonomy): Eukaryota > Metazoa > Chordata > Chondrichthyes > Rajiformes > Rajidae > Leucoraja > Leucoraja erinaceus. Next base: position 85,062 of record NW_026576332.1, read on the forward strand.
GTTTATGTCAACAGTGACCCAGTAGGGGGAAAAGGAGAGAACAAAATGTAATGGGTAGTTTACACGGGGCGACTTGACGCAAGATGTAGCCAGAGTGGAGTGGTCGTGGTCTAGCACGATATCACACGATATAACGGGGGTAGAGTAAAGAGTTCCCACGGTACTCGGCAATTCTGTCATTTGTGCGAGTGACTTGTCCGTCTCCCGATCTTTCCCGAATCAACATCGTGGACTGTAGTGTAGTTAATCACGTGGCACAAATGATGTTACTTTGTTGTCACACACTATATTGGTTTTTTTCACCAGAGCTCTTTAATGAGCTGAAGAATAATCTGTTTTTTTAGACAAATGTTGTTTGGTGTGATGCACCTTCTCTCAATATGTGCAAGAAGTCGTCTTTTTATTTTGTCAAATATGAATAAAGACTGTATCTCACATTGACCGTGATTATTGTGTTATTTTATGATCTACTGAGAGGTGAAACTTTCAGTCTGAAGAAACTTTCAGCCCGAAACGCCACCCGTTCCTTCTCTCCAGAGATGCTGCCTGTCCCGCTGAGTTGCTCCAAGCAACTGGTGTCTATCTTCAAAGGACTGACCAGGACTGCCTCTCTCTCTCTCTCTCTCTCTCTCTCTCTCTCTCTCTCTCTCTCTCTCTCTCTCTCTCTCTCTCTCTCTCTCTCTCTCTCTCTCTCCCCTCCTCTCTCTCTCTCTCACACAGGCATGAATGGATGAACTACACGGGCCAGGCAGCATCTACAAAGAGAAATGGACAGACGACCCATTCTTCAGGCTGCCTTATGTCTCTACCCCCCCCCCCCCCCCCCCCACCCCAACTCCCACCTACACACGCGAATGCTGGAGAAACTCAGCGGAACGTTGTCTATTTCCTTCGCTCCATAGATGCTGCTGCACCCGCGGAGTTTCTCCAGCATTCGCGTGTGTGGGTGGGAGTTGGGGTGAGGGGGGGGGGGGGAGAGACACAAGGCAGCCTGAAGAATGGGTCGCCTGCCCATTTCTCTCCGTAAATGCTGTCTGGCCCGCGGAGTTCCTCCAGTCACGCCTGTGTGAGAGGGAGGGAGGGAGGAGAGAGAGAGAGAGAGAGAGAGAGAGACAGTCCTGGTCAGTCCTTTGAAGATAGACACCAGTTGCTTGGAGCAACTCAGCGGGACAGGCAGCATCTCTGGAGAGAAGGAACGGGTGGCGTTTCGGGTCGAGAGCCTTCTTCACACTCTCCCTCCCTCACTCTCACACAGGCATGAATGGAGGAACTCCGCGGGCCAGGCAGCATTTACGTTCCTTCTCTCCAGAGATGCTGCCTGTCCCGCTGAGTTGCTCCAAGCAACTGGTGTCTATCTTCAAAGGACTGACCAGGACTGCCTCGCTCTCTCTCTCTCTCTCTCTCTCTCTCTCTCTCTCTCTCCCTCCCTCTCTCTCACACAGGCGTGAATGGATGAACTCCGCGGGCCAGACAGCATTTACGGAGAGAAATGGAATTATTATATTGAGGCAGGCTTTGTATTGGCTTATTTTACTCGGGGTGCTTTCTTTAACGGAGTTCATCCATTCACGCCTGTGTGAGAGGGAGGGAGAGAGAGAGAGAGAGAGACGCACACACAAGTGGATGCGAAATCTTACCTGCCTGTTTCAGTGACAGACACCCACCGCCAGTAAATGAAGACACCCCCATCTTTCAGACAAAAAGAGACACACTGACATTAATGAAATGCTTAGCTAGTTTTATTAGATTTGTATGTAAATAGCAAACTGGCTGGATTCACTCTATCCAACTTCCGGGTTCACCGTTGGCAGGAGTTCCCACGGTGACCGCAAGAGTTACTATGGATATCGCACGGGACACTTCGTTCATAAAATGTTGCAATGCTCAACCACAAGTGTACAAGTCACTCTTGGACAAATTCAAACATGTTTGAATTTTCTCCCGAGTACCCAAGGTACACGATTACCTGCCGTTAGCGCCACGGTTGTCCACGAATGCCGTACTGTTACCGCACGAGGTTCCCACGATGTCAAACTCTGGTTACCTCTTGCGTCAAGTCGCACCGTGAAAAGGGGGTTTAAGGTTTCCAAAAATCCTTTCCGCATCCACTCTATCCAGCGCTTTCACTATTCACTAAGTTTCAGCGAGGTCTCCCCTCTTCCTTCTAAACTCCAGCAAGTTTAACATGGAAACAGGTACTTCGGCCCATCAAGTCCACACTGACCATTGGTCACCCGTTCACATTAATTATTTGCTATTCGACGTTCTCATCCACTCCCTACACATTGGGAGCAATTTTGCACATTTAATGTACAGAACTGTATTTCTTTGGGATTGAAGTCAGGGAAGAGTGAGGTTAAGCTCGTTGTTAAAAGGAATGATAAGGCAAATTATTATCTATGTGGAGAGGAAATGCAAATGGGTGTAGTTCAGGTGGATCCTCAGAGGGGACCGTGCCTTTGCTGTGTCGGCACCCAAATTATGGACCGATCTGCCCCTCCACATTAAACAGGCCTCTTCTCTGTCTGTTTTTAAATCACTTCTTAAAACCCATCTCTTCTCCGTGGCCTTTGATACCCAGTAAGATGTCGACTTTATTTACTTGATTTAATTTCTTTTTTGATTGCTTTATTGCGTGGTTATTATTTTTACTCATGTTTTATGTCTTTTAATTTTGTATTTCATATGTAATTTTTGTGCTTTATGTGAGCTGTTATGTTATGTTCTGTTATGTTGTCTGTTTATGATGTCTTGTTTATTCTTCTGTACAGCACTTTGGTCAACATTGGTTGTCTTAAAGTGCTTAACAAATAAAGTTGGATTGGATTGGATTGGATCCAGGTGTTCTAGTGCATAAATCACAAAACATCAGCAAGCAAGTGAAGCAGGTAGCAACAGCAAGAAGCAAGTGAAGTAAAATAGGTATCTTGGACTTTATTGTAAAGAGGTTGAAGCTAAGAATAGGGCGGATTTGTTACAGTTGTCGAAACATAGAAACATAGAAATTAGGTGCAGGAGTAGGCCATTCGGCCCTTCGAGCCTGCACCGCCATTTAATATGATCATGGCTGATCATCCAACTCAGTATCCCGTACCTGCCTTCTCTCCACACCCTCTGATCCCCTTGGCCACAAGGGCCACTTCTAACTCCCTCTTAAATATAGCCAATGAACTGGCCTCAACTACCCTTTGTGGCAGAGAGTTCCAGAGATTCACCACTCTCTGTGTGAAAAAAGTTCTCCTCATCTCGGTTTTAAAGGATTTCCCCCTTATCCTTAAGCTGTGACCCCTTGTGCAGGCTGTTGGTGGAAAACTGTGCACTATGTTGATCCTCTTATCTAATAACAGATATAGTAGCATTAGAGGCAGGAGACCAGGCTAATTCCTGGGTTGAGAGGAATCAAGAGAGGCCAAACAGTTTGTGCCTGTATTCCATAGAGTCTCAAAGAATGAGTAGTGCCTTAATTCAAATAACTATATATGATGCTAAGCGGGCTTGGCCGGATAGATGGTGAGATACATCCACTACTTGGAGATTCATGAACAAGGGGGTACAGTTACAATATAAGGTCTGGTCATTTAAAACTGACCTACATAGAAATTTCTTCTCAGAGAGGAGTGGGTCTCTGGAATTATTTACCCCTGAGGGTGATGGAGGCCAGATCATTAAATGTATTTCAGGTGGAATAGATAAACAATTGAATGAAGGAAATGAGGATTATGGAGACCTGGCACTGAAGAGCATCGCACCATGGTGCAGCAGTGGAGCTACTGCCTCACAGCGCCAGAACCCAGGTTCGATCCTGACAACAGGTACTTGACTGCAGGGAGTTTGTGCGTTCTCTCCGTGACCTGCATGGGTTTTCTCAGAGATCATCGGTTTCCTCCCACACTCCAAAGACGTACAGGTTCGTAGATTAATTGGTTTAGTATAAATGTAAAATTGTCCCTAGTCTGGATAGGATCGTGTTAGTGTACGGGGATTGATGGTCTGTGCGGATTCGATGTGCCAAAGGGCCTTTTTCCGTGCTGTATCTGTAAGCTAAACTATACTAAAGAGAAATGGAGACAAGTATATGTCAGCCATAATCAAATTGTATGTTGGGGCAGGTCTTACCCTTTCTTCTATTTGCTTGTTTCCCTGACCCAAACATTGAGCAAATGTAATAGATGTATGATAGGTCTAATTTAATTGAAGCTCCCACTCAATTTTGGCATCAACTAATTAGCCCCACTATTACTTGACAATAAGTTATGGACCAATGCTTTTGATGAAAATTGCCATGAGAAAAGTGACAATTGATCAACTAGCCAATATTAATTCTCATGATTAATGTGGCCAACACCGATTCATAATTTATTTTGCATGTAAATTTAATGTATCCTGACTTAGCTGAGGTGCAATTATCATTCAAGCAACTTTTTAATTTATTCATATGGTAAACACTGCCAGCGTGTAGCTCCAAAGTAATCATTCAATTTTAAAACCTTTCACAACTTGCTGTAACCCAACCAGCTCCTGCATCGTGCAAAATTTATATAATGACATTTCCCACTGAGACATAAGGATCCTGGTAAAGATTTATAATGTTGCCAAGCAGACTCTTGAGTTTGTTTAGCCATTCTATCAAATCAGAATTTATTTGTGCTAACTCCAATTGTGCACCTCCGATTCATATCCTTTGATTCGCCATCCAACAAAAACACTACTGAATATATCAATGATCTTCCCTCTCCTTTACAACCCTGCCACCATCCAGATTCACACTGCATTGAATAGTAAACATCAACAATTAGCAAAACATTATTTATTCAAATACTACAGTGATGCCCAGACAATATGCACACAATGAACTGGAAATTGGTTACAGATAAATCCTTGAGCCACAACAGAAATGCTGAGGCCATAGGTAAAACATATACACAAACTTGTGAGTCACACGTATGTGCTGGAGGTGCCTCAATCATTTGCCAAAGATGGCCATATCAATATGATGATGATGATTGTGGCTAAGGGGATCAGGGGGTATGGAGAGAAGGCAGGTACGGGATACTGAGTTGGATGATCAGCCATGATCATATTGAATGGCGGTGCAGGCTCGAAGGGCCGAATGGCCTACTCCTGCACCTAATTTCTATGTTTCTATGTTTCTATGTTTCTATGATGATCCTTTTTTGTCACATGTATCTAGGTACAGTGAAATTCTTTGTTTTTTAATAGTGAGATTAAACGAGTACTTACCAGTGCGAAGTTTGATCTGTATTTTATGAGGAGTTACGATGAGGGATTACGTGAAGAACCCACCCAGTGCGCAGGCGCGGCATACTTCCAAGCAGCGGTGTGGAATCACAGGTAGACACAATATTTGAAGTAAAGATAGTAAAGATTAAAGAGACATCAGCTCGAGTTTGATCCATATACTGAGGGTGGGAGCGGAGGGCACGTAATCCCTCATCGTAACTCCTCATAAAATACAGATCAAACTTCGCACTGGTAAGTACTCGTTTAATCTCACTATTTTACTTCGGAGTCACGTGAGTGACTACGTGAAGACTTCAAAGATCTGTGATTTCAAACCGTGTAACAGCTATATCACTCGCTGCCGAAGTTATCGAGGGAGGAAGTGGTATCTAAAGACCAACGAATCTGTTTGTTTTTTGAAAACAAAAATGTTTATTAAACAATAACAAAAATAGCTCCCTTGGGCTTAAAATTATAAGTTTGCAGTTTCTAAAATTTTCTCTGCAAACAAGTCTTTCTGCATCAGCGGTTTATGATAGAATATCCGGAACGTCGATTCCCTTGACCATCCTGCTGTGCTTAGGATGTGGTCTATGGGAACATCCATCTGTTCTGCAGCTGACGTAGATGCTGCCCTAATAGAATGGGATTTAAAAACATCAGTGTTAATCCCTGCATCTTTCAGGACCTGTTTTAACCACCTGGATATAGTTTGGCTGGTTACCCGTCCAAAAGGCTTCTTGTGGCTGACCCATAAGGCTTTTTCACTCCCTCTAAGTGTATGGGTTGTGTCTACATAGTTGTATAAATGGGTCACTACACAGAGCCCAGGTTCTGGAGGGTAGGCCCGGAAGATTAATGGCAAGTTGGACATACCTGGCCTGCTTTGTTTAACTAACCCCGGGATAGTGAATGTGATGCAGTCTGGGGTAGTTACCATGTTGTCCAGTCTTAGTTGATGTAGTGACTGGACCCTTTGTGCAGAGACGAGCGCCATTAGCATGAGGGTCTTGAGTGTGGATTGCTCTAGACTGAAGGATCCCACCGGTGGCCATCCTCTGAGGTGTGATAGCACGACACTTATATCCCATACATGGGTATACCTGGGTGTAGGGGGTTTGTTATTGTAAATCCCCTTGAGGAGTTTTATGACTAGCGGGTGGGACCCGATGCTATGGTGTCCTGTTGGCATGAGATAAGCGGACTGGGCACTTCGTGCTGCATTGACGGCACTGTAGCTCATCTTCTGGTCATGGTGTAAGAGGGCCAGGAACTCCAACACGTCCGTGATTGTGGCTGTCTTATACGACGTCCCTGCATCCAAGCAGTACTGCTCCCATTTCTTGATATATGTCAGGTACTGCTTCTTGGTTGAGTCTCGCAGGGATGCCGACATGGTGGTGATTGTTCTCTCTGATAAACCCAGTTCCTGGTAAGGCCTGGTTAAAACCTACAAACCAGGAGTTTTAAATTTTTATGGCATGGATGACTTATGCCGGGTACTGGGTGAGTCAATAGCTGTGGGTGACTGTTAAAGACCATAGGTGACTCAACCACCATGTCGTGAAAGACTGGGAACCATGGTTGGGTAGGCCAGTCGGGTACGACCAAAATACCTGAAGCAGAGTCTGACTGTATTTTCTGGAGTACCCGGCTGATGAGGCAGAAGGGAGGGAAAGCATAGAAGAAGAAATTTCCCCAATCCAGCGTGAAGGCATCTACCGCTGCTGCCTCTGGGTCTGGTTCCCAAGCCACATACATGGGTAACTGGTGATTCAATCTAGACGCGAACAAATCTATATCTGGCGTTCCATATTGCTTAGTAATTTTTGCAAATATTTTTGGATCTAACATCCATTCGATGTTATCATTGAATTTTCGTGACCTGGTGTCTGCCACTGTGCTTAGCTTACCTGGTAGATAGGCAGCTGATAGCCAAATATGTCTCTCGACACACCATTGCCAGATTATATTAGCAAATTTGTCACATGATACTGATTTTATGCCACCCATGTGCTTGATGTAGGCCACCACTTATAGACCAGGAATGGGAGAGGAAGTGCTGGACAAAGGACGTTAGGAAGAATCAGTGGGGGAGCTTTACCTTCCACACCTTCAAGGTCAGCTCCAGGGCGACGGTTACAAAAAGGCCTCCTGGTCAGCTGCAGTTGGGGCTGTGAAATGACACCAATACCTGGTGACTCTTGCATATCAGTTTAGTTTATTGTCACGTGTGCAGTGAAAAGCTTTTGTTGTGTGCTAACCAGTCAGCAGAAAGACCACACATGATTACAATCAATTACTTTATTGTATTGATACATGATAAGGGAATAACATTTGGTACACAGTGGGCTGTTTCTACACATTGTGTGCTCATCCGGGGATTGTTCTTATGTATGGCATTAATCTTACTGGAGTCTGTATGCAAAAAAAAATAATAATTTCATTGTACTTTGATGCATGTGATAAAAAAGTTACTATTGAACCATTGAACATGCAGTAAAACAGTAATACCTTCGAGAATTCTGAACCTCGCAACTAATTTGATCATGCAACACACTTTTCAAGCTCTTTTCAATTACAAAGGCAAGACTTACAAAATTCTTAAGGGGTTGGACAGGCTAGATGCAGGAAGATTGTTCCCGACGTTGGGGGAAGTCCAGAACAAGGGGTCACATTTTAAGGATAAGGGGGAAATCTTTTAGGACCAAGATGAGGAAAACCTTTTTCACACAGAGAGTGGTGAATCTCTGGAATTCTCTGCCACAGAAGGTAGTTGAGGCCAGTTCATTGGCTATATTTAAGAGGGAGTTAGATGTGGCCCTTGTGGCTAAAGGGATCAGGGGGTGTGGAGAAAAGGCAGGAACGGGATACTCAGAATCAGAATCAAATTTATTTGTCATTTGGACCCCTGGAGGTCCAAACGAAATGCCGTTTCTGCAGCCATACATAACACACACAAAGAGACCCCAGACACAACATAATTACATTTAACATAAACATCCATCACATAACTGTGATGGAGGCAAATAAACGTATCTCTCCACTGCACTCTACTCCCCCCCCCCCCCCCCCCCCCCGCTGTCAGAGTCAAAGTCATGGCCCCCGGCTGGCAATGGCGATTGTCCCGCGGCCATTATAGCCACGCCGGGTGGTGCGAGGTCGCACACCGGGTCTTGATGTTGGAGCCCCCGGTGTGCGCTCGCAAAGTCCGCAGCCATTCCAGCCGCGCGGGGCAGTGGTGGCAGGCCCCGCTCCAGGAGCTCTTCGACCCCGCAACTCGGGCGGGAGGAGTCGCCGCCGCAGAAGCCCCGAAAAGCGGTCTCCCCCTAGGGAGCCGTGGGCTCGGCGCCGTCGTCCACAGACCTGTAGAGAGCCGCCGACTCTCCGGCAGCAACAGCACCAGCAGCACCAGCAGCAGCAACAGCAGCAGCAGCCAGCAGCAACAGCAGCAGCAGCAGCAGCAGCGCTCCTCCACCGCTCCGGACCCGGCAGCCCCACGACGTTGACGGTGAGTCGGCACCTGAGTCCCCGGCTTCTTCCCGTTGGAGGCCGCTCCTCGTTGCGGCCTCAACGACGACTGAGACCCGACGAGAAAAGGTCAGGTCTCATTGCAGGGAGAGATTTAAAAAGTTCCCCCCTCCCTCCCCCCCCCCCCCCCCCCCCCCACACACACACACCGCAACATAAAATAACAAACACTACATGAAAACACAGACAAAAAATAATAAAAACGCGGACAGGCTGCAGAGGCCGCTGCTGGCCAGAGCCGCGCCGCCTACAGGATGTGCAGTTGGATGATCAGCCAAGTCAAGTCAAGTCAAGTCAAGTTTATTTGTCACATACACATACAAGATGTGCAGTGAAATGAAAGTGGCAATGCTCGCGGAACAACAAAACAACCAGACAAATTATAAACACAATCATAACACACATATTATTTTACGTAATAAATAATAGAAGGAAAAACGTTCTGTACAGTTAGTCCCTGGTGAGAAAGGCGTTTACAGTCCGAATTGCCTCTGGGAAGAAACTCCTTCTCAGCCTCTCCGTTCTCACTGCATGGCAACGGAGGCGTTTGCCTGACCGCAGCGGCTGGAACAGTCTGTTGCAGGGGTGGAAGGGGTCTCTCATGATTTTGTTTGCTCTGGAGTTGCACCTCTTGTTGTATAGTTCCTGCAGGGGGGTGAGTGAAGTTCCCATAGTGCGTTCGGCCGAACGCACTACTCTCTGCAGAGCCTTCTTGTCCTTGGCAGAGCAATTCCCGAACCAGATGGTAATGTTCCTGGACAAGATGCTTTCCACCGCTGCTGCGTAGAAGCACTGGAGGATCCTCAGAGACACTCTGAATTTCCGCAATTGCCTGAGGTGGTAAAGGCGCTGCCTTGCCTTACTCACCAGTGCTGAGGCGTGTGATGACCATGTCATATCCTCAGAGATGTGGACTCCCAGATATTTAAAACAGTTCACCCTATCCACAGGATCACCATTTATACTCAATGGAGTGTACGTCCTCGGATGATGTGCCCTCCTAAAGTCCATGATCAGCTCCTTCGTTTTTTTGATGTTCAAGAGGAGGCTGTTCTCCTGGCACCAGAGTGCTAGATCAGCCACCTCCTCCCGGTAGGCCTTCTCATCATTGTCTGAGATCAGGCCCACCACCACAGTGTCATCAGCAAACTTAATTATTGAATTGGTGCTGAACCTAGCCACACAGTCATGTGTGTACAGGGAGTACAATAGGGGGCTGAGGACGCAACCCTGGGGCGATCCTGTGCTCAGGGTGAGGGACTTCGATGTGTTCCCTCCCATCTTGACTACCTGGGGCCTGGCGGTGAGAAAGTCCAGGACCCAGGCACACAGGGAGGTGTTGAGCCCCAATTCCCGTAGCTTCCTGGCCAGTCTGGTGGGGACTATCGTGTTGAAGGCTGAACTGTAGTCTATGAACAGCATCCTCACGTAGCCCCCCTTCTGGCTGTCCAGATGGGAGAGAGCGGTGTGCAAGACCTGGGAGACCGCATCGTCCGTGGACCTGTGGACGATGATCATATTGAATGGTGGTGCAGGCTCGAAGGGCCGAATGGCCTACTCCTGCACCTATTTTCTATATTTCTATGTTTCTACGTGAGGCTATTGTCAGAAATACTACCATGAATATGTGAGAAATATTTTCTTCAATCAGGATGTTGCAAGGAGATGTCTGATTATTTCCTCATCAAGGTTAAACAGATAAATGAATCTTCTCTGTAAACATGCAAACTTTGAGAATTGTAAAAATCAGATGTTCTTTTATTCTTTTTATTGAGCCAAATAACACTCTGAAAACAGTCTTGAAACAAATCTGTTGAATACCTTTGAGAAAAAGATTTCAATGCAAAGGAGTCTAAGGATTTGCTTCTTGTGGAGATGAAGATTGCAAGCACTGTTTAAATACACTGGCGACATCATCACAAGCATATCTAAGTTTTCAGATTAGTTTATTATTGTCACTGTAGATTTCAGTTCTAGACTTACCCCCTTAGTTTGGTTTAGTCAAGCACTAAGTCAAATTGGTTACAAAACCTTACTTTATTGAAGAACAAACTGTAGGGACAGTTTCCGATACACTCATGCAAGACAACCGTAGCTTATGCAAACAAAACAGAAGTCACAATCAACCGACACACCCCAAACAATTACCCACCCTCTTATACTTCCAAACTAAGGGTGTGACATTACTTGGAGGAGGCTACCCCTATAAATCAATCACACATATCAATCACCTTATACAGTTATTGACAGTTCCCTAACCCAATTACAAAGTACCCCATTACAATGTGTCTACAGAAACTTCAGGAAATAAGTCAATTAACCAGTAATGCAACTTCCAGGTTGGATAAACAATTCAAACAAGTCTTCACACTTCAGCCAATCATCAACCAGCATTACAAACAACTTGCAACATTATTAACAATATCTTTTCACACCCCTTTCTATAACCAATCCCCACTATGCATTTGCAGACCTTCTAATCTCTTTCTGCAAACCCTCGTACATTTTATCAAAGTGAAGTACATCTGGACCTCTCCTTATCATCAACGTCCATGTGGGATCCAGACTCCTTGGAGCCGTAACTCTCAGCTTGCAACTTTCACAGAAAGAGGCCAAATGCAAATGCAAACATCTTCCATTTTGTGACTTCTCTAATTTCACATTTTCAAGCTATTTTCAATTACACAGGCAAGATGTGAGGCTATTGTTGGAAGTACTACCATGAATATGCGAGATAAATATCTTCTTCAATCAGGGTGTTGCAAGATGTCTTATTATTTCCTCTTCAAGGTTACCCAGATAAATGAATCTTCTCTGTAAACGCGCAAACTTGTATGAATCGGATTTTCATTTATTCTTTTACTGAGCCAACTATCACTGTGAAAGCAGCTTTGAAATAAAATTGTTGAATACCTTTGAGAAAAAAGATTTCAATGCAAAGGAGTCTAAGAATTTCCTTCTTGTGGAGATGAAGATTGCAGGCACTGTTTAGATACACTAGCAACATCATAGCTACGTTTTCAGATTAGTTTATTATTGTCACGAGGTACAGTGAAATGCTTCTTGTTGCCTGCTAACCAGTCAGCAGAAAGACAATAAAAGGTTTACTGTAAGGTAAAGCCAACAAAGTCTGGTCAAGGATAGTCTGAGGGACATCATAGAGGTAGGTAGTAGTTCAGCACTGCGCTCTGGGTATGGCAGGATGATTCAGTTGCCTGATAACAGCTGTGAAGAAACTGCCCCTGAATCTGGAGGTGTGCGTTTTCATACTTCTATACCTTTTGCCTGATGGGTGAGGGAAGAAGAGGGAGTGGCCAGGGTGTGACTCATCCTTGATTATGCTGTGGCCTTGCCGAGGCAAGGTGAGGAATAAATGGAATCAAGCTACATCAAGACTTTACATTGTACCAAGGCTATACATTGTATATCTGTGTTCAAAGTTCAAAGTAAACTTTATTGTCAATTCAAATAAATTGGATTGAAATTGCGTTTTCCCATACTCCAAATGTGCAAGTAATATTTATAACACAGACAGACAATATACCAATAAGATAGACAATCTACATTATTTAAAATATACACAGTGTGCCAGACTGTAGTAAAATTTTGAGGTATGTTATTAAAGTGCAATAATAAAGGTGCAATATAGAAAAGTGCAAATAGCGTACTGCAGATATTGAGTTAAAGTTAAATGTTCATGGAATTTTCTTGAGTGTGTTGAGTAGTCTGATGGTCTGAGGAAAAAAGCTGTTTTTGAATCTGGTGGTTTTGCTCCTCATGCTGCGGCGAGGCTGTTATCAAGGTTTTTGACATGTATATTGTCTGTTAAGACTGTTATTTTACTGCTGTACAAAGCAGATATACTTTATGTTAATAATTACGCATTGTAGCTAGACAAATTATATTTCCAGTCATCTTCAGTCATCTTGATAATTTATCTGTGCTTGATCAATAGTAGAGTATGAAGTTTCTAAGAGAACCTGGAAGAAAGTAGGTTAGCAGTCCCCATTTCCACAGATAAGATAAGATAAGATAAGATAAGATAAGATAAGATACAAATTTATTGTCATTTGGACCCCTTGAGGTCCAAACGAAATGCCGTTTCTGCAGCCATACATACAAACACATAGACCCAAGACACAACATAATTTACATAAACATCCATCACATCGCTGTGATGGAAGGCCAAATAAACTTATTTCTCCACTGCACTCTCCCCCCCCCCCCCATGTCAGAGTCAAAGTCAAAGCCCCCGGCTGGCGATGGCAATTGTCCCGCGGCCATTAAAGCCACGCCGGGTGGTGCGAGGTCGCACACCGGGTCTTGGTGTTAGAGCCCCCGGTGTGCGCTCGCAGAGTCCCGCGGCCATTCCAAGCCGCGCGGGGCGGTGATGTCACGCCCCGCTCCAGGAGCTCTTCAACCCCGCAACTCGGGCGGGGGAAGTCGCCGTTGCGAGAGCCCTGAAAAGCGGTCTCCCTCCAGGGAGCCGCGGGCTCCCAGTGCCGCCGTCCACAGACCTGTCGTTGGAGCCTCCGACTCTCCGGTCGGGCCGCAGCAGCAGCAGCAGCAGCAGCAGCGCTCCTCCACCGCTCCACCCGCTCTGGACTCGGCCAGCCCCGCGACGGCGATGGTGAGTTGTAGCACCAGAGTCCCCGGCTTCTTCCTGTTGGAGGCCCTCCTCGTTGCGGCCCCAACGACAACGGAAACCCGACGAGAAAGGTCGGGTCTCCAGTGCAGGGAGATACTCTTACAGTGGTGAAGATGTGCCCATGCATTCCTTCCATTTACTTTCACTGCTGTTGGGGTCATTAGGAGAACCTGGTAAGGTCCCACCCAGCAAACTTCTAATCCTTTCCTTATCCAATTCTTTGCAAGACCACACCTGGAGTATTGCATACAGTTTTGGTCTCCTAATCTGAGGAAAGACATTCTTGCCATAGAGGGAGTACAGAGAAGGTTCACCAGACTGATTCCTGGGATGGCAGGACTTTCATATAAAGAAAGATTGAATAGACTCGGCTTACACTCGCTAGAATTTAGAAGACTGAAGGGGCATCTTATAGAAACTTACAACATTTTTATGGGGTTGGACAGGCTAGATGCTGGATGATTGTTCCCGATGTGGGGGAAGTCCGGAACAAGGGGTCACAGTTTAAGGATAAGGGGGAAATCTTTTCAGACTGAGATGAGAACAAAAAGATTCAGACAGGGAGTAGTGAATCTCTGGAACTCTCTGCCACAGAGGGTAGTTGAGGCCAGTTCATTGGCTATATTTAAGAGGGAGTTAGATGTGGCCCTTGTGGCTAAATGGATCAGGGGGTATGGAGAGAAGGCAGGGATAGGATACTGAGTTGGATGATCAGCCATGATCATATTGAATGGCGGTGCAGGCGCGAAGGGCACCTATTTTCTATGTTTTCATGTAAGGACATAGTCTCCAGTTTCACTTTAGTTGAAGCTGCTAACAAAGGCATCACACTTGTGGCTGCTCTTACTCTACAGTGTGAGTCCCTCAGTGTGAGGCTCTAGTCAAAGCTAGAATGTACTCGGTCATCTCCGCAGTAATTTGATGGAAGTTGATTATTTTCACTGCATTCTGATTCCAAGGTGTTCTTAAGGGTTTACCATAAACAATTTTAGCTGGGCTCAGTCTAGATTTCCCTAAAGGCGTGATGCATCTGAAATAAAGCTATTGGGAGCAATTTAATCCAATCAAGTCCAGTCTCCGCTTTTAATTTAGCTAATTTAGTTTTCAGGGTCTGTTTTTCCTTTCTACAAGACCAGCAGCCTGTACTCGATAAGCACAATGCAATTGCTGCTGGACAAAGCTGTTTACAAAATTCTTTATTGATTTGTCCAATAAAGTGTGGACCATTATCTGAACTAAGTTGAATAGGGATGCCAAATCTAGGGACAATTTTTCTCATTAACACCTTGACAACAGTAGCCGCTTTGTTATCAAGGGTAGGGTAAGCTTTGATGCACCGGCTGAATACATCGACTATGACAAGTGCATATTTATAACCCTGACTCCTTTCTCATTTGATTTAGTCCATCTGCAATATCTCAAACTAACCCATAGGCAATGGTGTCGTTCCCTCTTCACTTCCTATTACTTTTCCTGGATTGTATTTCTGGCAGACCAGGCAATTACTGCTTCCCTTCTGAGCTAAAGTTTGTAGTCATGAATGCTGCCAAGTAGCCAATAGAGTGCCCCCTACTGCCCTGGCACCACAATGGGTTGCATAGTGCATACATTCTATAATCCATAATGCCAATTAATCTGTCATGCAGGTCTGTGCTGCTGACGTGGTCCATAGTCCAGCCATACAATCCAGTATACACTCAAGTTATCTTCATTGTTCTTTATCCCTTTCAGTAGCCTCCTCCTGCAATTGAACACTTTCTTAGATGGATGGCATCCGTCTCTCTGAGGGGGTCTTGATATTTAAACTTTTAGTCTGCCTCATCATTTTTCGTACTACCATCTTAACAATAATAATATAATACATTTTATTTATGGGCGCCTTTCAAGAGTCTCAAGGACACCTTACAAAAATTTAGCAAGTAGAGGAAAAACATGTAAGCGGAATGAAATAAATAGTAGAGACATGACTAGTACACAAATTAAAGACAGAATTCAATTCAAAACACAATATGAGGCAATTCAAGCACAGATGAAAAGGGAGGGGGACGTGGGGCTAAGGAACGGCAGAGGTGAAGAGATGGGTCTTGAGGTGGGACTGGAAAATGGTGAGGGACACGGAATTGCGGATCAGTTGGGGGAGGGGTTCCAGAGCCTGGGAGCTGCCCTGGAGAAGGCTCTGTCCCCAAAACTGCGGAGGTTGGATTTGTGGATGGAGAGGAGACCGGCTGATGTGGACCTGAGGGACCGTGAGGGTTGGTAGGGGGAGAGGAGGTCAGTGAGATATGAGGGGGCAGATGGTGGAGGGCTTTGTAGGTGAGGACCAGGATTTTGTAGGTGATCCGGTGGGAGATGGGAAGCCAGTGAAGTTGTTTGAGGACTGGAGTGATGTGATGCCAAGATTTGGTGTGGGTGATGAGTCGGGCGGCTGCATTCTGGACCAGTTGGAGTCGGTTGATGTAGGTGGAGCTGATGCCAAGGAGAAGCGAGTTGCAGTAGTCCAGTCGGGAGGAGATGAAGGCATGGATGAGTCTTTCAGCAGTGGGAGGTGTGAGAGAGGGTCTGAGTTTGGCGATGTTGCGGAGGTGAAAGAAGGAGGTTTTAATAACATGGCGGATGTGAGGCTCAAGGGAGAGGGTGGAATCAAAGATCACGCCAAGGTTGCGGGCCTGGGGAGATGGGGAGACAGTGGTGCCGTCGATGCTGAGAGTGGGGTTATTGATTTTGCGTTCCCGTGACACTTTAATTGCTACTAAATCGGCATTACGATTCCCGATATCTATTGGAGTCTGTCCTTTTGTGTGGGCGCTTCATTTTATAACAGAAATTTGTCTGGGTAGCATTAATGCCTTCAATAAACCTGTCACCAATTGTTTATTTGAAATTTGAGTCCCTGCTGAAGTTAGAAGTCCCCTATTTTTCCATAATTGTCCGAAATCATGTACCACTCCAAATGCATACCGAGAATCAGTGTAAATATTTACATTTAATTTTTTTCCCAATAAGGCAAGCTCGAATTAAAGCAAACAATTCAACCTGTTGTGCTGAATATGGTGACTCAAAGGCAGCTGCTTCGACAATTTCCCCATTCTGATTGCGTACCCAGACAATTTCTCTCCCCATAGTTCAATGGATGCACTTCCATCTACACATGTCAGAGTCCTCTATAGGTGCATCCCTCAAATACTCTCTTACAGATGTTTCCTCCTCGATGACAAATAAACAGTCATGTCCTGCTTCTGATTGCTCTTCTGAGGGCTAATTTATATACTGTGCCCAAATCAAAATGTTCAACTATCTCTGAAATAGAACCCATGCCATCCTGATAGGCTATTGTTAAGTGTTAGATTTTAAAGTCATTTCAATAATTTCCTGACAGAGTCTAGTTAAATTTGAGTACAGAGTGGGTGTCCCCTGGTTGCAGAGCAAGGTCTATTTCCATACTTTTAGACTTGCGATAGCCCATTCATACAAAGTAGTGCAGTACATCTAGAAGGAATTGTTGTACAATGATCTTTCCAAAGTTGGAACCTGCCTTGATGATCTCTTTGGAGGCATCCTGTACCTTTTTAATTTACTGTGACTCGATTCATCTTCCTTGCTGGTACGAAGTGTTGGGTTAGTTAAGATGTCAGCAGGGTTTGGCACTAGTATATGTATGGACCATCTTTTCAACTGAGTTAAGTGCTGTTAAATTTTGTATCAGTTTATGTTGTTTTTCGTCTTTCAGTTTCACAGCAGGAAGAGTAAGGATGTTGCAGCGAGGAGCAATTCTTATAGTTCTCGTAGATGGTTTTATTTTAGTTTTATTCTAGCATTTCCCGAATCAATTGATCAGTTGCTGGTGGTCTATGATCTTCTTGGAAAAGTACTGCCATTTTCTGGGAAGCTACGTAGATGGGATTGATGTTCACACACCCTACCTGAGCTGTGTCTTCTGCCCGTTCTTGAGGGTTCACATGCTCATATACCTCACTCCCCAGATGATGATGTAGGTAGGTAACACTGTCCTGGTGGCCTGATAAAACTCAACAACATTTCAGTCAAACATTTGCTCTAATTGTTCGGGCCAGCCTTAATGATTGCTCCTCTCCACTATTGCTCCTAGGTCTCTTGCCTCTGCTGGTTCTTACTGGTACCTCAGTGTATCCTCCAGCTCCCTCCTCTTCATTTAACTAGTGCCAAAACTTTTATTTCCCAGTCCTGTACTTCATGTGGTTAAAAGAAGGCCTCCAGCTCTTTATTCTTCCCACTCCTGTCATAAACCAGTGTGATATGGAGTGGGGGTTCTTCGTCCAGATCTAAGGGCCACGATTGAGTGGTCACTATGGAGTAACATTGCCTTAAGGGAGTCCAGGTGGTCACTACTATCGACATATTCTATCTTCAATTGGAAAGCGCAGAGCAAATCTCTAGCCATTAAATTGCAATCCAATCCGGTTGTTATCACAAATCTGTGTTTGATTGCCTTTTCTCCATATGCTACTTCAACTGGCTCAGAGATGGGATACTGGGAGACTTGCCCTTGAAAACTGGATAGATTCTGAACATCTTTTGATTCGGAGAGATTGTAATAAATGGGTTATTTTGGGGAAAAGATATTTGCCCTCTTGGTTCTTGGTTTTCCTGCCAGTTCCCTCTTTGCTCTCTATAATCTGTAAATGAACATAGCTGGTTGCAAACTATACATTTCCCACCTACCTCCATCTCACCTTTATTTGAAATCCACACAATAAGCAGTTGTCCAAAATGCATTCACTCTACAGAAAATAAGCTAGAGATTTCTCCCATTGGGAAATAATAAAAATCATTCAAGATTTGCAAGTTGCAAGATTTAATCTACATAGTTAAAACAATAGTTTAAGTATAGTAGAAATGACAAAAAAAAAATTAAAACACATTTTAGAAACATGGAAAATAGGTGCAGGAGTAGGCCATTCGGCCCTTCGAGTCAGCACCGCCATTCAATATGATCATGGCTGATCATCCAAGATCAGTATCCTGTTCCTGCTTTCTCCACCATATCCTTTGATTCCATTAGCCGTAAGAGCTAAATTAACTCTCTCTTGAATACATCCAGTGAATTATCCTCAACTGCCTTTTGTGACAGAGAATTCCACAGATTCACAATTCTCT
This sequence comes from Leucoraja erinaceus, assembly GCF_028641065.1. Classification (NCBI taxonomy): domain Eukaryota; kingdom Metazoa; phylum Chordata; class Chondrichthyes; order Rajiformes; family Rajidae; genus Leucoraja; species Leucoraja erinaceus. The sequence continues at coordinate 103,615 of NW_026576332.1, forward strand.
AGATGAAAAAAGATTTTCCTCATCTCAGTTCTAAATGGCCTACCCCTTATTCTTAAACTGTGACCCCTGGTTCTGGCCTCCCCCAACATGTGGACCATTTTCCCTGCATCTAAGCTGTTCAATCCCTCAAGAATGTAATGTTTCTATAAAATACCCTCTGATCCTTCTAATTTCCAGTGAATATAAGCCCAGTCGGTCCATTCTTTTTCCCACTACCTCTCGGTATAACTTCAAGGCTTCAAGGTTAAGGTTTCAAGGTCAGTTTATTGTCACATGTACCAATTAAGGTACAGTGAAATTGTCAGGGTAAATAAGCATTAAGGTTTTTATTTGTATTCTTGACCACGCATCTGTGCAACAACTTAAGACAGTCGTTGTAGCCGATCTCACTCCTGTTCCATTCACTATCAGTTAAGAAACAAATGTAATTCAAAATCTTTTTGGGATTCTCTGAAAGTTCTCCAATGCAATTTGACAACCCAGGGATGAAAGAATAACGAACGTGGCACAAATCAAATACATAAACCAAAAGGAAGACCTGAGCCTAGGGGAGCTGCACCACTAACCAATGAAGAGATTTTGACATCTAGGTTCTTATGTAAGGTATGAAAAACCATGGTGCAAGCGAACAAAGCAGGTGTAGCATTGTGAAATCTAGCTGGACCAAGCCAAAGCCAACTCACTGCCCACAGTTCGCAATCCTCTCTCCCCACTATTCTTGCAACGCACAACGTCTGAGATCCATTGCACTGCAGAGCTCCACTCATTTTGTCATTGAGGGCCAGAAATGGAGACCAGGCCTCAGCTTGTGCGACAAATCTTGACCTCAATACTGACCTAATGGCCTTTGACAGCAGTAAAAGGCAGGCTAAATCTCTTTCATAGTTCAGTTTAGTTTAGTTTAGTTTATTTTCAAGTATACTGAGGTACAGTGAAAAGCTTTTGTTGCATGCGAACTAGTCAGTGGATAGACAATACATCAATACAATCAAGCCACTGGTGGCAGAGCCTAGAACCAGAGGGTGCAACTTCGGAATAAAAGGATGTACCCTTAGAATAGAGATGAGGAACCATTTCTTTAGCCAGAGGGTTTTGTGTATCTGTGTGTGGAATTCATTGCCACATATGATGGTGGAGGTGAAGCCATTGGGTATTTTAAAAACGGAGATTGATAGGTTCTTGATTAGTAAGGGTGTTAAAGATTACAGGAAGAAGGCAGGAGAATGGGTTGAGAGGGAGATAGATTGGCCATGATCAAATGGCGGAGCAGACTCGATAGGCTGAATGGCCTAGTTCTGCTCCTGTGTCTTAAGTCTCTGTCCCACTTAGGAAACCTGAACGGAAACCTCTGGAGGCTTTGTGCCCTACCCAAGGTTTCTGTGCGGTTCCCGGACGTTTTTGTCAGTCTCCCTACCTGCTTCCACTACCTGCAACCTCTGTCAACCACCTGCAACCTCCGGGAACCGCACGGAAACCTTGGGTGGGGCGCAAAGTCTCCAGAGGTTTCCATTCAGGTTTCCTAAGTGGGACAGGGGCATAAAGCTCTTATGATCTAAGAATAAATCCTCCTTACTGCCTAGACTCTGAAAGTGGAATTTGAAGTCCTCCGACTTTCACATTGGAGACCTTAATAATTTCCTTTAAATTTTATTTCTAAATCCTTCTTTCATGTAATTACTATTTTATGTCAGAAGTGCCTTCTGCTTATTCAATAGATCAAAGAAGTGAAAGAACTCTCCACAATTGTAACCACATGGCAAATATTCAGTGATTAATGTTGCTGGAGTATTCTTCATTGACAGCTTTGATAACAAACTCTTGTCTTAGATTCATAGTCATAGAATCATAGTCATAGATTCGTACAGCACAGAAATAAGCCATGTTTTATATATGCATAGTTGTTTGATCACTTGAACCTGTAAAGGTTTCTTTAGGTATGTCTGCAGGTTAATCCATCCTCTCAAAGTGCATGTATAAACATATCTTAGTGCTCCATCTTGCTGAATCTTCTGAGCAACCTCGGTCTTCAGGAAATCTTCATCTTCGTGCTCAAGGGCAAAATCAAATTTTGATATGAATATTAAACAATTCAAGTGCTAATCTGGACCAAACTTGACTCTGGTTCGTAAACCTTTTTCCTAATCGATTTCCGCACTTGTTCACCTAGATTTACCTGGTATCATTGGTTATCCCCTGCAGTCCATTGCAACAATTGTAAAGCATAAATCATCTGGCCTACAACTTCAAGATCTGTCCTGAGTAGTCTTAAGACATATTATGTCTCACCAGACTATGCAAATAAAATGGGGCAATAGGGTCTCAGCCCCATTTGGGGTTAGCAATGGTGTTAGACAAGGAGGAATTTTGACCCCAGTCCTTTTTAATATATATATTGATGATCTGTCTAAACAATTGAAAGCCTGTAACACTGGGTGCGTGATTGGTAATATTTTAGTGAACCATATTATGTATGCAGCTGATCTTGTGGTCTTTAGTCCATCTCGCGATGGTCTCCAGCAGCTCCTTATTATATGTTCTGTGTATGGTGTGGAACATGACATTAAATATAATACTTGTAAGAGTGCTGTTATGATCTATAGAACCAAAGAGGATAAATGTCTAAAATATCCTGATTTTAAATTGTCTGACAATAATCTTAGTGTCTGTAATAAGATAAAATATCTAGGGCATATTATTACAGAACAAATGACAGATGATGAGGATATTTATAGGCAACGACGCATGCTGTATGTACAGGCAAATATCCTCTTGCGTAAATTTGGTGCGTGTATAGATGTGGTGAAGATGTCGCTATTTAGAGCATACTGCACACCACTCTACACTGCGCACCTGTGGTCGAACTATTTAAAGACAAGTATGCAGAGACTAAAGGTGGCATATAACGATGCCATGAGAACACTGCTAAGGCAACCTAGATGGTGTAGTGCCAGTAATATGTTTGTGGCTGCAGGAGTCAGTACTTTAGAAGCTATCCTAAGACATCACATGTATAAATTCATTTGCAGGATAAATGACTAAAAATGTGCTTATTGTGGCCTTGACAAACATAAGGGTTAGCACTGCACGCTACGAATCCCAGCTGTGGAGACACTGGTATCGTTGTCTCGTTGTAGGACATTGATCATCTTTTCATCTGGATTTTTAACTTATGTATTGTGTTTTTGTTTTAAATATAAATGATGATGTTTTTATAAGTGATATACCAAGATTTTATATGTATTTATGATATTTAATATTCAATGCATTTTCAATGTAATGTTGCCCCTTGTCTGGACCTTGAGTCCGTAATAAAGTTTATTATTATTATTATTATATTGTATTCTTTAATGAGGAGAGACAGCCTAGTCACATGCCATTATTGTCCTTTCCTATAATGTAGTAGTGCAGTTCTGTTCAGGTCGGGGGAAGTCCCCCCCACAGGTACCATGTAATCCCGTGCTGCCTGCTCCATGGTTGGATAGTCGGTGACTAAACCGTCTCCCCCACCTGGTTTGCACAGGTGAGGAAGGGGCTGTGGACCCCCAGCAGGACCAAAAACAAGGCCTGTCAAAGGGCAGATGAGCTTCTGGGGAGCCAACGGCCATCCACACTTCAGTAGAAGTTTCGATCACGTTCGTATATAGCATTGTAAGGAATGATGATAAAGCACACACACCAAAATCCTATACTTCCAGTGGCGGAAGTCCACTGGAACTGGAGGACAGAGATGTGTGGTGCGTCCGTCGCCGTTCCCTTTGGAAACCAGCACCACTGCGTCGCTAATGTTTTCAACGATGATGAATGAATGAGGTTCAGTTAGTTTATTGTCACGTGTACCGAGGTACAGTGAAAAGCTTTTGTTGCATGCTAATAAGTCAGCAGAAAGAAAAAAACATGATTACAATCGAGCCATTTACAGCTTATAGATACATGAGAAGGGAATCTATCAATCTCAAGTTCAAGTGAGTTTATTGTCATGTGTCCCTGATAGGACAATTAAATTCTTGCTTTGCTTCAGCACACAGAACATAGTAGGAATTTACTACAAAACAGTTCAGTTTGTCCATATACAATACAATACAATACAATTTATTTGTCATTTGAACTTCACATGAGGTTCAAACGAAATTTGGTTTCTGCAGCCATACAAGAAAAGAACCAAGACACACACCGACACAATTTACGCAAACATCCATCACAGTGAATCTCCCCCTCACTGTGATGGAAGGCAAAGTCTTGTCTCTCCCCTGCTCTCCATTCTTCTCCCGATGTCAAAGTCAAAGCCCCCGGCGGGCGCTAGCAAGTCCGCGGCCATTTAAAGCCGTGCTGGGCGATGTAAGGCCCTGCTCCGGGTCTTGATGTTGGAACCCCCGGCGGGCGCTAGCAAGTCCCGCGGCTGTTCAAGCCGTGCCGGGCGATGTCAGGCCCCGCTCCGGGTCGTTTTCATCCCCGCAATTCAGGCGGGAGAAGTCGCCGTTGCCGGTGGCCCTCAAAGCGGTCTCCCACCGGTGACCCGCGAGCTCCCGGTGTCACCATCCACCAGAGTCGGGTTGCAGCCTCGCGCCACCGCAGCTCTCCATGCTCCGAACTCTCCACGCTCTGAAGCAGGCCAGCTCCACGATGGTAGGTCCGCAGCTCCGCAGGCTCCGTGACTTGAGCCCCCAGGTCGTTCCGGTTGGAGGCCGCTCCACGGTGCTTGGCCCCAACAACAAAGGAGACCCGACAGGGAAAAGGTCGGGTCCCTGTGCAGGGAAGAGATTTAAAAGTTTCCCCCACCCACCCCCCGCCACCCACACTTACACATTTAAAAGCCCACTACAAACTATACCCTCAACAGACGGGACAAAAAAATAAAAAAAAGACAGACAGACTGCAGAGGGCGCTGCAACGTCGGTCGCGCTGCCCACCTACTTATACCATGATATAAATATATACACACATGAACAAATAAACTGAAAGTGCAAATAACAGGTAATGGATTATTAATAATCAGAGTTTTGTCCGAGCCAGGTTTAATAGCCTGTGGGGTAGTAGCTATTCCTGAACCTGGTCGTTGCAGTCTTCAGGCTCCTGTACCTTCCACCTGAAGGTAACAGGGAGATGAGTGTGTGGCCAGGATGGTGTGGGTCTTTGATGATACTGCCAGCCTTTTTGAGGCAGCGACTGCGATAAATCCCCTCGATGGAAGGAAGGTCAGAGCCGATGATGGACTGGGCAGTGTTTACTACTTTTTGTAGTCTTTTCCTCTCCAGGGCGCTCAAGTTGCTGAACCAAGCCACGATGCAACCGGTCAGCATGCTCTCTACGGTGCACCTGTAGAAGTTAGAGAGAGTCCTCCTTGACAATCTGCATCTCCATTGGCTTTACATCTATCGGTACTGTCGTCTTAAAGCCCTGTTCTCTCATATTGTGTAGGAAGGATCTGCAGATGTAGGTTAAAAGTGAAGATAAACATAAAAAGCTGGAGTAACTCAGCAGGACAGCCAGCATCTCTAGAGAGCGGAATGGGTGACATTTCGGGCAAGTTCCTTCTTCAGAAGAAGGGTCTGAAGAAGGGTCTCGACCCGAAACATTACCCAATCCTTCTCTCCAGAGATGCTGCCTGTCCTGCTGAGTTACTCCAGCTTTTTATGACTATCTCTCATATTATGGTTGCTTAATGAAATGATGTGGAAACATTTTTAATTCTATCACCAGCTACAGGTGTAATATTGTTCACAATCCATCCCTATATTAATATATATGAAATTTATCCTCACCGCTCTGATGTTGGTTTCAAGTCTACACTTCTTTCTGTTGTATTTCTGTTTTGTTTTACAAGCTTTGTTAAAATGATCTTTCTTCAGACGTGACTGCACTTCAAAATATTAAAAGGGCAATTTTCCGAGGAGTGACTGTCATACATCTGCAGTAGTGATTTATCATTTAATGGTGACATGACACTGTTCCTGATCCAAAGCTTTGGGAGTTATCCTTTGATTTTAGGTTGGCACAGGACCGAGTTTCCTGCCATTGCTTGCTGCCATTTTCAATTCTACAAAGAAAACCAAATGTAATTATTTCTCTTTTTAACAGGTCTATTTCTCTTTATTACTGGGCCATGCAATAAGTTATCTCTAAGTAAACAATCCAAAACTTTCCAAAGTTATAAAACCTTGAATGGTGTCTTAGTGCATTGATTTTATTCTCTGTGCTGAATGTATAGTTCTCAGCTATTTCAAACGGATGAATGGAAGTATTCCTAGCTACCTCTGCAATCAAAATAGCCATTGCTTTCTGCAGAGCTATAAAGCTTGTGAGTGTGTAATGCACTCCCGATTACTGAAAGGTATATTGTGTTTTTATGTTCCTTTACTGTGGCTTTCAATGCCTGCACATTTTCAGTGCTGCCGTCTAAGTCAAGGCCATGAAAATTGTTTGCATCCTTTGCAGCTGGGAGGCGGATGATTCAGAGCTTGCAACACACCCCTCGGGCTACCTTTGATATCTGCTTGCGCTTGAGGCAATATTTCCACTCGTCTGCTGCCAAAACATCCTGGCATTGTTCACCCCCTTATACGTTTGTACATTTGCTCTTAGCTTATTCCACTATTTCCATATTTGTACTTGTCTTCCCTACTTAAACATTCCTATTCCAGTGCTTTTAACATCACGAGCTGCTGCCTTACTAGCAAAGGCAGCTGCCTGGACCCGCTCTCTTTACATAAGCTGCGTAGAGGAGATTCACAGCCATAAAACTGAACATCCAAATGGTGGGAAGCTACAATACTCTGGATAATATGTCCCGGTCTTTCGCAGAATGTCATAAATTCCAAAATAGGAATCAACAGGAAGATTTTTTATTCTGCAACCATTTTTCTGTTATGTTGCCAGAGGACAAGTTTAGTGTAGTCTTGCCCGATGGAAGAGGGGAGAAGAAGAGTGGACAGGTGTCAATAGCAGTGTACTCCAAGATACACTTTGGGTTCAGCTGAAATAACATTCATTGTTCACCAGAGTTCCATACTAAGGTGCTTATCTGCAAGCTACACCATCTGCAAGGACCATCACACGAACCACCTCCCTTCCATTGACTCCATTTATACCTCACGTTGAACACAGAAACAAAAAACTGGAGTGACTCAGCGGGACAGGCATCATCTCTGGCGAGAAGGAATGGGTGACGTTTCGGGTCGAGACCCTTCTTCAGACTGGTTAGGGATACGGGAAACAAGAGATATAGACAATGTGGATAGATAAAGAACAATGAATGAAAGATATGCAAAAAAGTAACAATGATATAACTTATATCATGTTGATATAATCATAGTTTATAGATCATAGATGATATTAGGTAACTTGCCATAGAGGGAGTACAGAGAAGGTTCACCAGGCTGATTCCAGGGATGTCAGGACTTTCATATGAAGAAAGACTGGATAGACTCGGCTTGTACTCGCTAGAATTTAGAAGATTGAGGGGGGATCTTATAGAAACTTAGAAAATTCTTAAGGGGTTGGACAGGCTAGATGCAGGAAGATTGTTCCCGATGTTGGGGAAGCCCAGAACAAGGGGTCACAGTTTAAGGATAAGGGGGAAATATTTTAGGACCAAGATGAGAAAAATATTTTTCACACAGAGAGTGGTAAATCTCTGGAATTCTCTGCCACAGAATGTAGTTGAGGCTAGTTCATTGGGTATATTTAAGAGGGAGTTAGATGTGGCCCTTGTGGCTAAGGGGATCAGGGGGTATGGAGAGAAGGCAGGTACGGGATACTGAGTTGGATGATCAGCCATGATCATATTGAATGGCGGTGCAGGCGCGAAGGGCCGAATGGCCTACTCCTGCACCTAATTTCTATTTTTCTATGTTTCTATAAAGGAAACAGGCCAATGTGAGCTGTTTGTAGGATGAAAATGAGAGGCTAGTACGACTTGGGTGGGGGAGGAACAAAGAGAGAGGGAATGCCGGGTCTACCTGAAGTGAGAGAATTCAATATTCATACCACTGGGCTGTATGCTGCCCAAGCAAAATATGATTCTCCAATTTGCGTTTAGCCTCACTCTGACAATGGAGGAGACCGAGAAGAGAAAAATCTCAGTAGGAATGGGAAGGAGTGTTCAACAACAGGAGATTAGGTTGGTTCAAGCGGGCTCAGCGAAGTTGTTCCGGGAAACGATCGCCCTGTCTTCGTTTGTCTCGCTGATGTATAAGAGTGCACTAGCCCCAGAGGGCTAGTATGGACATTGTGGACCAAATGGATTCTTGGGGTGGCAGCTCAGTCACTCAAGCCTGATGTGCTGGCAGCTCATTCACAGCTGGTGGGCTGGCAGTTGACTCACGGCTATTCCTTGAAATGCCACTTCAAGCAGGGTGCAAGGCCACCAAATTCAAGTGCAGTTTCATGCCACTTCAAGCAGGTTGCCCTTAACGCAACCAAATTAAAGTGCAGTTTCATGCCATTTCAAGCAGGGTGCAAGGCCACCAAATTTGTGCAGTTTCATACCACTTCAAGCAGGGTGCAAGGCCACCAAATTCAAGTGCAGTTTCCTACCACTTCAAGCAGGGTGCAAGGCCAAGGAATTCAAGAGCAGTTTCCTACCATTTCAAGGAGTGTGCAAGGCCACCAAATTCAAGAGCAGTTTCATGCCACTTCAAGCAGGTTGCCCTTAAGGCCACCAAATTCCAGTGCAGTTTCATGCCAATTCAAACAGGGTGCAAAGCCACCAAATTCAAATGCAGTTTCATGCTATGTCAAGCACAGTGCAAGGCCACAACATTTGTGCAGTTTCATGCCATTTCATGCATGGTGCAAGGCCACCACATTCAAATGCAGTTTCATGCCATTTCAAGCTGGGTGAAATCACCATAAAACCACACAAACCAATAAAAAATGTTGAGAATCAGTCTTCTGTCAATCACTGCCATGAAGTCCACGCCCCTTCTGGTGGGAAGGGGGAGGGACTATAAAACTCGGAAGTGTGGGAGTGGCTCAATATGTCTGCAAGTTGGTGAGAGAGAGATTATGACTCTCTGTCTGAGCTGGGAAACTACAGAACACTGTGAGTATGCAATGTACTTGAATAAATGAATTGTCAGCCCTTAATGAAAATGAAATGAGTTGTTTGGCCTGCCCTGTGCTTGAAAGTGCAATGACGATGGAAATTAAGTGAAAATACAATGAACTGTTTGGCTTGAGCATGCCCTGTGCTTGAAAGTGCAATGAAAATGAAGTGAAAATACAATCAGCTGTTTGGCTTGGCCTGCCCTGTGCTTGAAACTGCAATGCAATTGGAAATGAAATGAAATGTTTGGCCTGCCTGAATCCACTAATTTCGGCCCACAAGGCCCCTATTAGACGAGAAACCAGTCCCTTTTGTCCAAAATGCCCATATTAGCCCAGGAAGAGCATTGTGGTCCAAAAGGCACGTGCCAGGTCAGGAAAAGTCCAGAAAAAATGGCCTTCACTGAGATTTCACTCAGTTTTTTTGTTAAGAACCCCTGCGGCCCATCAGGCCTGTACTAGCTCAGGAGTCCCTTTGGCTCATCAGTAAGTATTCCCCCTGCAAGTATTAAACCTCATCCCAGTATTTTATTCCCTCCCTACATTTTCTCCCTGTGAGATCCAGGCCAGGATAGACTTTCCTCCTTCAATCAATCAATCAATATCAGTTTTATTCGTCACTTGCACATAATGCCACAGCGAGGGCAGTGGAGGCCAAATCACTGGGTGCATTTAAGAGAGAGGTAGATAGAGCTCTAGGGGCTAGTGGAGTCAAGGGTTATCGGGAGAAGGCGGGCACAGGTTATTGATCGGGGACGATTAGCCATGATCACAATGAATGGCAGTGCTGGCTCGAAGGGCCGAATGGCCTCCTCCTGCACCTATTTTCTATGTTTCTATGAACTGGGACATTGCAGTTTTCTGGCTCCTGTACCTTCTTCCCGATGGCAGTGGTGAAATGAGTGTGTGGCCAGGGTAGTGTGGGTCTCTGATGATGCTAGCTGCCTTTTTGAGGCAGTGACTCCAATAAATCCTTCGGTGGTGGGGAGGTCAGAGACGATGATGGATTGGGCAGTGATTGCAACTAGTGGGGAATGCAGGATTAAAAATAACTATGGGAGAGATATTGGATCAGTTTCTGACTGTGATAAACAGCGAAGAAACTATTAATACCATCACATTTACTGTACCAGCGCATAAATGTCAAATAAAAATCAAACTAATATTAAGCTTTGTGGCAGACCAGTTAATGGAAAGTTGTAAAGGGGAGGCATTTTAATATTGGAAATGATTGATTCTTTATAGACGGCATGACGATTTAACACTTTTAAGAGGTGGCAAGAAAACCTCTTTGCATCATAGCTTTGATTTGCATTAAAATACCTGCAAAGATTGAATGCAACATCTTTCAAAATCTCTAAAATACAGGGCTGGTACAAGACACTGCAAAGTGCTGACAATCTACATCAAATGGTATTTTTTACTGGAAACTAATTAATTTATATATTCAATTAGAATTAAAAAAAACAATCTGATGGAGTGACAATGCTTCATAATTGAGTTACGTTGTGAAGTAATTAATATGAACAGAAAATATATAAATTTGTTTCTCCTGTACTAAATGTCAACATTGTACACAAGTACAGATTTTCAAGCCATATAATTGTTTTCAAGCTTTAAACTTCACTTTAAAGACACAGCATGGAAACAGGCCCTTCGGCCCACGAGGTCCGTGCCAACCAGTACACTAGCACAATCCTACACACGTGGGAAAATTTACAATTTTACCGAAGTCAATAAACCTACAAACCTTTGGAGTGTGGCAGGAAACCGGAGCACCCAGGTAAACCCACGTGGTGACAGTAAGAACATACAAGCTCCGTGCAGACAGCACCCGTAGTCAGGATCAAACCTAGGTCTCTGGCACTGGAGGGCAGCAACTCTACCGCTGCGATACTGTGTCGCCCTAAATCTTCCCAGATTAAAACAAAAATCGTGGACATTTATTTCAATTCTGCTGCTACATTACCAGGCCAGCAAGGAGCAAAAATCCTTTTGAAGAAGAAATAGAACAGAGAGTATGTTAAAATAAAATGTATTAAAAATAAAATTATGTATTTTTCAATGTCTGCATGGATAGCATTTAATGGTCATGATATAGGAAAAGGTTATAATATTTGATATATATTATATATAATATAATACAATATATATTAATGATCTGGATGATTTACCTTCCGTAAATCCATGCTGACTTTGTCCAATGACAGCAGCACATTTGGAAAGTGGTGAAATCATTGGACAAAGTCAGCATGGATTTACGAAAGGTAAATCATGTCTGACGAATCTTATAGAATTTTTCGAGATGGCCTGTTTCCGTGCTGTAATTGTTATATGGTTATATATGGTTATATGTAACTAGTAGAGTGGATAAGGGAGAACCAGTGGATGTGTTATATCTGAACTTTCAGTAGGCTTTCGACAAGGTCCCACATAAGAGATTAGTATACAAACTTAAAGCACACGGTATTGGGGGTTCAGTATTGATGTGGATAGAGAATGGCTGGCAAACAGGAAGCAAAGAGTAGGAGTAAACGGGTCCTTTTCACAATGGCAGGCAGTGACTAGTGGGGTACCGCAAGGCTCAGTGCTGGGACCCCAGCTATTTACAATATATATTAATGATCTGGATGAGGGAATTGAAGGCAATATGTCCAAGTTTGCGGATGACACTAAGCTGGGGGGCAGTGTTAGCTGTGAGGAGGATGCTAGGAGACTGCAAGGTGACTTGGATAGGCTGGGTGAGTGGGCAAATGTTTGGCAGATGCAGTATAATATGGATAAATGTGAGGTTATCCATTTTGGTGGCAAAAACGGGAAAGCAGACTATTATCTAAATGGTGGCCGATTGGGAAAGGGGGAGATGCAGCGAGACCTGGGTGTCATGGTACACCAGTCATTGAAGGTAGGCATGCAGGTGCAGCAGGCAGTAAAGAAAGCGAATGGTATGTTAGCTTTCATTGCAAAAGGATTTGAGTATAGGAGCAGGGAGGTTCTACTGCAGTTGTACAGGGTGAGATCCAGTCTTTCTTCATAAGACAGTCCTGACATCCCAGGAATCAGTATGGTGAACCTTCTCTGCACTCCCTCTATGGCAATAATGTCCTTCCTCAGATTTGGAGACCAAAACTGTACGCAATACTCCAGATGTGGTCTCACCAAGACCATGTACAACTGCAGTAGAACCTCCCTGCTCCTATACTCAAATCCTTTTGCTATGAAAGCTAACATACCATTCACTTTCTTTACTGCCTGCTGCACCTGCATGCCTACTTTCAATGACTGGTGTACCATGACACCCAGGTCTCGCTGCATCTCCCCTTTTCCTAGCCAGCCACCATTTAGATAATGTAAAGCCAGAGGATAAGATATAGGGAAGGGGAAAGGGAAAGTGGGGTGGGATAGTGGGAGTGAGTGCATACTGGGAAGGAGACGGGTAGGTATAGAGAGCCAAAGGAAGGGATATAGGTGGAAGGAGACAGGGAGAAGGGGAAAGAGGGAGGAGATAAAGGGGATATGAGGAACTAGGCTGGGGGTTGAATGTGTGGAAGAGAGGGAAGGAGGAGGGTGAGCATTGGATTGTGGAACACAGGAAAGAGAGAGGGGAAGAGGGCTGGCTATTACTTAAAACTGGACAATTCGATGTTCGTACCATTGGGCTAGTAAAGGCACCAAATGTTACAGGGTGTAGGCAGTAGAATGTGTTTGAGAGGGGTAAATAAATCTCCCAACACAACCCATTCCCCAACGCAATATTCCACCACTCACCCGTTCCCCCAACGCAACCCATTCCCCCAACGCAATATTCCACCACTTATCCATAGCCCCTGCATAGAGCGTCCTGCAGCCGGGGAGGGGACGGCTTCTGTCGGGGGTGGCTGAGGGTAGCGTCCTGCAGCTGGGGTAGCGGATGGCTTCAGGCGGTGGCTGTTGGGGGCCGCTGAGGGGACCGGTCCTGCAGCCCGGGGAGGGGAACAGCTACAGGTGGGTCCTATCGGAGGCCGTTGGGGAGGGGGGGATCGCTGCCATGACCTACCGCTGCCATGGCCTATTGCTGCCGTGGTCTACTGCTGCCGCTCCACATTGGCTTCAGGTGGGGACCAGTGGGAAGCATCCTGTAGCTAGGGACGAGATAGCTTCAGGCAGGGGCCGGTGCGGGGGGAAACATCCTGCAGCGGGGCAGTGGGATGCCTTCAGAAGGGGGCTGTCGGGAGCTAGTGGGGTAGCATCCTGCAGCCGGGGCAGGGAGGCGACTTTAGGCGTGGGGTTTCTGGAGGGCTAGTACGGGTGTTGTAGTCCGAAGGGACTGGTTTCCCGAGGGCTTGTACGGATGTTTTAGGCTGAAGGGACTTGTCTTGGGCTAGTACAGGTGTTGTGGGCCAGAGGGACTAGTTTCCAGATGGCTAGCAGGACAGTGTGGGCCAAATGGACTGCAGCTGGACGGCTTCAGGTGGGGGCCGCAGGTGAGCGTCCTGCAGCCGGGGGGAGGGTAATGGCTTTTGGTGGGGGCTGGTGGAGTGGAGGGGGGGGGGCAGAAGCGTCCTGCAGCTGGGGACGGTTTCAGGCAGGGGCTGTCGGGAGCGTTCTGTAGCCGGGGGATGGCTTCTGGCAGGGAGCGTCCTGCAGCCTGGAGTGGGGTCAGCTTCAGGCAGGGCCAGTCGAGGGCCAGTGGGTGGGGGGGAGTGTCTCCGACGCTGGGCTGGGTCTCCGATGCTGGGCTGCTGCTGACTGGGCTGCTTCGGGCTGGGCTGCTGCTGACTGGGCTGCTTCAGGCTGGGCTGCTTCAGGCTGGGCTGCTGCTGGCTGGGCTGCTTCGGGCTGGGCTGCTTCGGGCTGGGCTGCTGCTGACTGGGGCTGCTTCGGGCTGGGCTGCTTCGGGCTGGGCTGCTGCGGGCGGGGCTGCTTCAGGCTGGGCTGCTTCAGGCTGGGGCTGCTGCTGACTGGGCTGCTTCAGGCTGGGCTGCTTCAGGCTGGGCTGCTGCTGACTGGGCTGCTTCAGGCTGGGCTGCTTCAGGCTGGGCTGCTGCTGACTGGGCTGCTTCAGGCTGGGCTGCTTCAGGCTGGGCTGCTGCTGACTGGGCTGCTTCAGGCTGGGCTGCTTCAGGCTGGGCTGCTGCTGACTGGGCTGCTTCAGGCTGGGCTGCTTCAGGCTGGGCTGCTGCTGACTGGGCTGCTTCAGGCTGGGCTGCTTCAGGCTGGGCTGCTTCAGGCTGGGCTGCTTCAGGCTGGGCTGCTGCTGACTGGGCTGCTTCGGGCTGGGCTGCTTTGGGTCGCTTCAGGCTGGGTCTCCAACCCAATCTCCCTCTGAAAATTGTGTCCGGTTAGAGACGTCCGCCGGCCATCCATAGCCCCCCCTCAGCTCCAGTAAAGATGCAATGGCGCTGGAAGTGGCGGACAGTCCTGCGGAGTGGCAGGAGAGGTGAGCGATCCACGCGGCGCTGACTGGCAGGAGAGGTGATCGATCTGTGCATGCGCGGTTTTTAAGATGTTTAAACCTCGCTTACTTTTACATTAGACCACCGATCGGAACAAAACTTAGTGCACTTGCAGTACAGGAGAACAGTGAGTAAGCTGGCGAATAATCATTGCGTTATCACGTATCGTTTTTGCGCAAATAGAAAGACCGTGCAAACCGGAAGATAACAAAATCAGAGCTTTATAGTTATGTATAGAAGATAGGTAGATGTATAGCTAGATAGATAGATGGTATTATGGGTTGTTAACTACCCAAGTGAAATATGTAGTGTTATTCGTCTAATTTGTGAATGGCTTCACTCTGGCAATGGAGGAGGCCAAGGACAGAAAGGTTGGTAAGGGAATTGCAAGGGGATTTAAAGTAGCAAGCAACTGGGAGATCCAGCAGGCCCTGGCACAAAAAGTGCAAGTGTTTCAGTAAAAAAGG
>NW_026576333.1:0-7500 GCF_028641065.1 Leucoraja erinaceus
ACATGTGCTCGCTGTGGGGGGAGTCCAGAACCAGGAGCACACACAGTTTAAGAAGGATGAGAGGGGGATCTCGTGAAACATATATGAGATGTAGGGCTTGGACACAAGCTCGAGGCAGGAAAAATGTTCATGATGTTGGGGGAGTTCAGAACCGGGGCACTCACACACACCACAAGTTTAAGAATAAGGGGCCGGCCAGTTAGAACGGAGACGAGGAAAAACTGTTTCTCACACAGAGAGTGGTGAGTCTGTGGAATTCTCTGCCTCAGAGGGCGGTGGAGGCCGGTTCTCTGGATGCTTTCAAGAGAGCGCTAGAAAGGGCCCTTATAAAGAGTCGGGGATATGGGGAGAAGGCAGGAACGGGGTACTGATGGGATGATCAGACACGATTACGTTGAGTGAATGGCTGTGTTCGGACCGAGATGAGGAATTTTAGGCTAGATGCATGAAGATTGTCCCCAATGTGGGAAAGTCCGAACATGGGGCCCACTCACAGGTTAAAGATAAGAGGGAAATCTTTAGGAACGAGATGAGGGAAAAACATTTTTTTCACAACAGAGAGTGGTGAATCTGTGGAACTCTCTGCCACAGAGGGTAGTCGAGGCCACACAGTTCATTGGCTATGTTTAAGAGGGAGTTAGATGTGGCCCTTGTGGCTAAAGGGATCAGGGGGTATGGAGAGAAGGCAGGTACGGTAATACTGAGTTGGATGATCAGCGATGATCGTATCGAATGGCGGTGCAGGCTCGAAGGGCCGAATGGCCTCTACTCCTGCACCTATTGTCTATTGTCTATGTTTCTATGTCTAAGTGCTGAGCCACCGGGAGATCGGGTTGGTTATTGCGGACCGAGCGGAGGTGTTGGGTGAAGTGGTCGGCAAACCTGCGCTTGGTCTCACCGGTGTAGAGCAGCTGACATTTGTGCGTAGCGGATGCAGAGTAGATGAGGTTGGAGGAGATGGTTGAGTCTGAGCTTGTGCGGTCGTTTGTTTCCGCTCCGCGTCGTGCGTGTTTTGTGCGCGTGCGTATGCGCTGTGCGTGTGTCTGGTTGATCGTTGTGATTCTACCCCCCGTGGGTCACCAGGGTGGGAAACTCTACGAAGGGTCCGGAACTTGTGGCCCGACTCGGGAGTGTGACCATCGGACAGCACCATGAGGGGGGGGCGTCTTGGGGTCTTCCTGCTTCCTCCCCAGAAGAACATCATCTGGTTTTTACAAACCTCCGCTACCGGATGCAAAAGGTTTGAGTTAAACCCCCACCATTTCCGCCCTACTCCCTCTCCCCCCCCCCCCCCCCCCCAACACCGGGACCGTCGGGGGTTTTTCTTCCCAAGGGCGCTCCGGTTTGTTCCTCCTGCCACACTTACCAAAACACGTCTAAAGGTTCGTAGGGTAATAAGCTAAATGGGCCCTAGTGTGGGTAGAATAGTGGTTAGTGTTGCGGGGATCGCTGGGCGTCACGTTACTACGCTGGACTATAGGGCAATAGAATAGGCGCAGGAGTAAGAGTAGAGGCCATTCGGCCTTCTGAGCCAGCAACGCCATTCCAATGTGATCATGGCTGATCATCCCAAACAGTAAACCAACCGTTTCCTGCCTTCGCCCCATATCCCCTGACTCCGCTATAGAAACATAGAAAATAGGTGCAGGAGTAGAGGCCATTCGGCCCTTCTGAGGCAGCACCGCCATTCAATATGATCATGGCTGATCATCCAACTCAGTATCCCATCCCTGCCTTCTCTCCATACCCTCTGATCCCTTTTGCCACATCTAACTCCCTCTTAAATATAGCCAATGAACTGCGGCCTCAACTACCTTCTGTGGCAGAGAATTCCACAGATTCACCACTCTCTGTGTGAGAAATGTTTTTCTAATCTCGGTCTTAAAAGATTTCCCCCTTATCCTTAAACTGTGACCCCTTGTCCTGGACTTCCCCAACATCGGGAACAATCTTCCTGCATCTAGCCTGTCCAACCCCCTAAGAATTTTGTAAGTTTCTATAAGATCCACCCTCAATCTTCTAAATTCTAGTGAGTACAAGCCGAGTCAATCCAGTCTTCCTTCATAGGGAAGTCCTGACATCCCAGGAATCAGTATGGTGAACCTTCTCGTACTCCTCCATGGCAAGAATAGATCATTTCCTCAGTATTAGGAGACCAAAAACTGTACCACAAATACTCCAGGTGTGGTCTCACCAAGACCCTGTACAACTGCAGTAGAACCTCCCTGCTGCCTGTACTCAAAATCCTTTTTTGCTATGAATGCTAAATACCATTTGCTTTCTCACTGCCTGCTGCACCTGCATGGCTACTTTCAAGACTGGTGTACCATGACCCCAGGTCTCGTTGCATCTCCCTTTTCCTAATCGGGGCCGCCAATTCAGATTATAATTAACTCCTCTCCCCCCTTCTCGGGGACCGGCGTGGGTTTTTTTCTCCAGGCGCTCCCCGTTTCTCCTCCTCTCACACCAAACACCAAACAAAAACCTACAGAATCGTACGGTAATAGTCTTGGTGTACGGGGTAAACTTGTCCCTAGTGTGTGTAGGATAGTGTTAGTGTGCGGGGATCGCTGGCCCCGGCCACGGACTACTCGCTGGCACTATAGACAATAGGCGCAGGAGTAGAGGCCATTTGGCCCTTCTGAGCCAGCACCGCCATTCAATATGATCATGGCTGATCATCCCCAATCAGTACCCCGTTCCTGCCTTCTCCCCATATCCCCTGACTCCGCTATAGAAACATAGAAAACATAGAAAATAGGTGCAGGAGTAGAGGCCATTCAGCCCTTCTGAACCAGTACCGCCATTCACACAGAGAGTGATGAATCTGTGGAACTCTCTGCCGCAGAAGGTAGTTGAGGCCACACAGTACATTGGCTATATTTAAGAGGGGAGTTAGATGTGGCCCTTGTGGCTAAAGGGATCAGGGGGTATGGAGAGAAGGCAGGGATGGGATACTGAGTTGGATGATCAGCCATGATCATATTGAATGGCGGTGCTGGTGCAGGCTCGAAGGGCCGAATGGCCTCTACTCCTGCACCTATTTTCTATGTGATCACGGCTGATCATCCCCAATCAGTACCCCGTTCCTGCCTTTTCTCCCCATATCCCCTGACTCTCTCCCGCTATCTTTAAGAGCTCTCTCTTGGACGAACTCTCTCCGGGGAACAGGCCTCCACCGCCCTCTGAGGCGGAGAATTCCACAGACTCACCACTAACTCTCTGTGAGAAAAAAGTGTTTCCTCGTCTCCGTTCTAAATGGCCGGCCCCTTCATTCAGCCCAAGCGGAACGCGAGGGGCTCCTCCTCCGAGGGGGAGGCCCAGGGCAGGAAGGTGGGATTGGGATTGGGAATGGGAGGGGTGGGTTAACGGGAAGACAGTACATGATTCCAATCGAGCCGTCCACAGTGTACAGATACGGGATTTTTCATTGCAAAAGGATTTGAGTATAGGAGCAGGGAGGTTCTACTGCAGTTGTACAGGGTCTTGGTGAGACCACACCTGGAGTATTGCGTACAGTTTTGGTCTCCAAATCTGAGGAAGGACATTATTGCCATAGAGGGAGTGCAGAGGCGGTTCACCAGACTGATTCCTGGGATGTCAGGACTGTCTTATGAAGAAAGACTGGATAGACTTGGTTTATACTCTAGAATTTAGGAGATTGAGAGGGGATCTCATAGAAAACTTACAAAATTCTTAAGGGGTTGGACAGGCTAGATGCAGGAAGATTGTCCCGATGTTGGGGAAGTCCAGGACAAGGGGTCACAGCTTAAGGATAAGGGGGAAATCCTTTAAAACCGAGATGAGAAGAACTTTTTTCACACAGAGAGTGGTGAATCTCTGGAACTCTCTGCCACAGAGGGTAAGTGACGAGGCCACATTTCATTGGCTATATTTAAGAGGGAGTTAGATGTGGCCCTTGTGGCTAAAGGGATCAGGGGGTATGGAGAGAAGGCAGGTGCGGGATACTGAGTTGGATGATCAGCCATGATCATATTGAATGGCGGTGCTGGTGCAGGCTCGAAGGGCCGAATGGCCTCTACTCCTGCACCTAATTTCTATGTTTCTATGTTTCTAAAGGGAATAACGTTTAGTGCAAGGTCAAGCTCGATCAAGGATATTCCAAGGGTCTGAATCTAGATGGGCCCCGAACACAGTAGTTAGTGACCAGACCTCCCCCCATCTATCTCTCTCTCTCTGGCGGTGTGGTCAGTGGGTGGATAAACTCACAACGCTGTGAGGTCCTTTGTGGAATACTGTGTCTGGACTAACCTTCCTGTCTCTCTCCCTCCCTCTCCCTCCGTTCCCAAAAGCAACCTCTGCCCCCTCTCTCTCTCCCTTCTCTTCTCTCTCTCCCTCCTCTCTCCCTTCCTCCTCCTCTCCCTCTCTCTTCTCCCCTCTCCCTCTCTCTCCTTCTTCTCCCCCTCCTCTCTCTCTCCTCCTCTCTCCCCCATCTTCTCTCTCTCTCCCTCCTACCTCTCTCCCCCTCCCTCTCCTCTCTCACCCTCTCTTTTCCCCTCCTCCTCTCCCCCCTTCTCTACCCCCTCTCTCTCCCCCTGTATTTCCCCCCCTCCCCCCTCTTCTCTTCTCTCCCTCTCTCTCCCTCCCCCCCACTCTCTCTCTCCCCTCTCTTCCCTCCCTCCTTCCTTCTCTCTCCTCTCTCTCCCCTTCCCTTCTTTCTCTCCTCCTCTCCGCCCATCTCTTTCTCCCTCCCCCTCCCTCCACTCTCACTCCTCCCCCCCCCCCATCCTCTCCTCCCCCTCCCCCCCCTCCCCATCCCTCCCCCTCCCCTCCTCTCCCCTCCCCTCCTTCCCTCTCCCTCCCCTCTCTCTTTCTCCCTCACTCTCAACCTCTCTCTCCCTCCCTCCCTCTCCCTCCCTCTATATTTCTCCCACCCTCTCCCTTCTCTCTCTCCCCCCCTCCACCCTCCCTCCGCCTCACTCTCTCTCTCCCCCTCCCTCTCTCCCCTCCTTCCCTTCTCTCTGCCCTCTCCTTCCCCTTCCCTTCTTCCCCTCTTCTCTCTCTCCCCCATCTCTTTCTCCTCTCCCCCTCTCCACTCTCACTCCTCCCCTCTTCCCCTCTCTCTCATCCCTTCCCCTCCTCATTCTCCCCCCTCTCCCCCCCCCCCACTCCACTCTCCTCCCTTCCCTTCTCTCCTCCCCTCTCTCCCCCTCCCCTCTCCTCTCTACCCCCCCACTCCCTCTCTCCCCCCCTCCCCCCACAGACACCATCCCAGACGACTTTGAGCCGTTCCGCAAGTTGCTGCAGCTGGGCCTGTGATCGGCGAGGACGTTGGGGGGGGGGGGGCTGAGGGGGGGGGCTGAGAAGAGATGTGGCCATCGTTCACCAGACCGGGGAGACCCCCCACCGCCTCCTCCACGACACCGACAGATGCCAACGACCTCGGGGATGCTGAGACTGGGGGGGGGGGGGGGGGTCTCTCGGCCAACGGGACCCTCCAGCTACGGAGGGAGAGAGTGAGAAGGGACTTGTCGACGGCTCGCTGGACTCAGCCCTGATTATCGCTGTACCTCACTGTGCCTGACCACACACACGCACATGCACACGCACACACACACGCACACACACAGATGTACACACACACACACACACACACACAGATGTACACACACACACACACACACACACACAGATGTACACACATGTACACACACACACGGATGCATGTACACACACACACACAGATGTACACACACACACACACAGAGCATGTACACACACACACACACACACAGATGTACACACTCACGCACACACACACACAGATGTACACACACACACACACACACAGATGTACTCACACACACACACAGATGTACACACACACACACACACACACACACACACACACACACACACAGAGATGTACACACACACACGAGATGTACACCACACACACACACACGCACACACACACACACGCATGTACACATGTACACACACACACACACACACACACACACACACACAGAACACACACACACACAGATGTACACACATACACACACACAGATGTACACACACACACACACACAGGTGTACACACACACAGGTGTACACACACACACACACACACACACACACACACATGCGCCAGTGTCTGTGTTGCCACCGGCTTGACTAATAAACACAAGGTCGAGTGTTCTCTGATCTCTCCTTTTCACACCCCGCCCTGCCAATACCAGGAGTGGCCGCTTGTATTTTGTTCGGGCAGCTTACAGCCCCCCCCCTGGTATAAATATCGAAGATGAACGCCAAATATGACCCTCCCCACAGTCTGCGTAGGAACGAACTGCAGATGCTGGTTTCAATCGAAGGTGGACACACAATGCTGGAGTAACTCAGCGGGACGGGCAGCATCTCTGGAGCGACGTTTCGGGTCGAGACCCTTCTTCAGACTGACAATAGACAGACAATAGGTGCAGTAGTAGAGGCCATTCGGCCCTTCAAGCCAGCACCAGCACCAGCACCGCCATTCAATGTGATCGTCCCCAATCAGTACCTCGTTCCTGCCTTCTCCCCATATCCACTGACTCCGCTATCTTTAAGAGCCCTATCTAGCTCTCTCTTGAAAGCATCCAGAGAACCGGCCTCCACCGCCCTCTGAGGCAGAGAATTCCACAGACTCACAACTCTCGACTCGAAATGTCGCCCGTTCCTTCTCTCCAGAGATGCTGCCCGTCCCGCTGAGTTACTCCAGCGTTTTGTGTCCATCTTCGATGGTTCACTTCAAGAGATACAGCGTGGAAACAGGCCCTTCGGCCCATCGAGTCCACACTGACCAGCGATCCCCAGCACACTAACATCACCGCACACACACACACACACAGGGCACGGTTTATTCCAGGTGAGGTCGGGGCTTGCTACAGGTGAGGGTGGGGTTTGCCACAGGTGAGGGGGTGGAGTTTGCCACAGGTGAGGGGGCGTGGTTTGCTCCAGATGGGGTGGGGTTTGACACAGGTGAGGGGCGGGGCTTGCGACAGGTGTGGGTGTGGGCGGGGTTTGCTACAGGTGTGAGGGGGGGGTTTGCTACAGGTGGGGGGCGGGGCTTGCTACAGGTGTGTGAGGGGCGGGGTTTGCTACAGGTGTGAGTGCGGGGTTTGGCTTAGGTGTGGGTGGGGGCGGGGTTTGCTACAGGGGTGGGGGTGGGGTTTGCTACAGGTGTGGGGGGGATTTGCCACAGGTGAGGGGCGGGGTTTGCTACAGGTGTGTGGGCGGGGTTTGCTACAGGTGGGGGGCGGGGTTTGCTACAGGTGTGAGGGGGGGTTTTTGCTACAGGTGGGGGGGTGGGGGGTTTTGCTACAGGTGTGTGTGTGGGTGGGGTTTGCTACAGGTGTGTGGGCGGGGTTTGCTACAACAAATGTGTGTGGGATTTGACACAGCTGAGGGGTGGGGCTTGCTACAGGTGTGTGGGCGGGGTTTGCTACAGGGTGTGTGGGGGGGGTTTACTACAAGTGTGGGCGGGGTTTGCTACATGTG
>NW_026576333.1:12500-22500 GCF_028641065.1 Leucoraja erinaceus
TGTCTCTGCCTCTGCCTCTCTGCCTCTCTGCGTCTCCCTCTGCCCTTCTCCCCATGACCTGTGGCGTTTACTCCAACATCTGAATTGAATGGCGGTGCTGGCTCGAAGGGCCGAATGGCCTACTCCTGCACCTATTGTCCATTCTCTATTGTCTATTGCCCTGGTCAGATTCAAATCTCATAGACATTGGTCCAGAACTTTGGCAGGCAGACCATTAATCACTTTGCTACCGTTACTTTGGGTCGGGGTCTGTACAAGGGTTCGAACCGCCTGCATTTATTTGCCACTGTGCTGGAAGGAACTGCACATGCAGGTTCAAACCGAAGATAAGGCACAAAGTGCTGGAGTAGCTCAGCAGGACAGGCGGCATCTCTGGGGAGAAGGGATGGGCGGTGTTTTGGGTCTTCAGACTGAGTTGGGGAATTGGAGAACCAGCGCAACATAGATTTGAGGGGGGGGGGGGGGAGAGGGGGGGAATGATTTAATAAGAATCAGTCTGAAGAAGGGTCTCAACCTGATATCCCTCCAGAGACGCTGCCCGTCCCGCTGGAGTTACTTATTCCAGCATTTTGTGTCGAGTTTTTCCTCCAATCTATTTTTAATTGTTGCCCGCTTGGAGGTTGGAGCCGGTACCTCTCGCCTGCTTGGTTTCACAGGACATCTTGTGCTAACCTCACCGGCCTGGCTCCACACAAAGGAGGGGGGGAAGAGAGAGAGGAGGGAAAGGGGGGGGGAAGGGGAGAGGAGGGGGGGGGAGAGAGGAGGGGAGGGTGGGGGGGAGGGGGAGAGAGAGGGAGGGGGGGGGAAGGGGAGAGAGAGTGGGTGGGGGGGGGGAGAAGAGAGAGGAGGGGTGGGGGGGGGGCGAGAGGAAGGGGGGGAAGAGAGTGGTGGAGGGGGGGGGAGAGGAGAGGAGGAAGGGGGAGAGAGAGAGCAGAAGGGAAAGGAGGAGAAAGGAGGGAGAGAGAGGAGAGGTGGGGGAGAGAGTTGAGAGGGGATGTGGGACTGAGTTGGGGGGGGAGAGAGAGAGGGGGGGAATGGAAGAGAGAGGGGGGGGGGGGAGGGAGAGAGAGGGGGGAAGAGAGGGGGGGGGAGGAGGAGGGGGAGAGTAAAGAGGGAGGAGGAAGAGGAGGAGAGGGGGGGGAGGGAAGATGCAAGCCCAATCAGGAGTTGGCTGGATAGCATGGGGAGGAGAGTGCAGTGAGGGGGGGGGGGGGGAAGAAACATAGACAATAGGTGCAGGAGTAGAGGCCAATTCGGCCCTTCGAGCCTGCACCGCCATTCAATCTGATCATCCAACTCGATATCCTGTACCTGCCCTATGGCAAGGGGGCAGGGGGGGTGCGGGGGGAAGAGAGTGGAGGTGGAGAAGAGAGTGAGGGGAGGGGGAGAAAAGGGGGGAGGAAGAGAGTGAAGGGGGGGTGAGAGGAGAGAAGAGAGTGAGGGGGGGGGGGGAGGGGGAGGAGAGAGGGGGGTGGGGGAAGATGGGGGAGAGGGTGAGGGAGAGAGGGGGGGGGGGGAAGAGAGAGGTTGAGGGGGGGGGAGAGAGGGACGTGTGCTGTGGTGAGAGAGGGAGGGGGAATGAATGGGGGGGGAGAAGGGAGGAAGAGGGGAGAGAGGGGGGTGGGGGAGGGTGAGGAGAGTGTGGGAGGGGGGGGAGAGAGGGGGAGTGTGGGGGAAGTAGTGGAGGGGGAGAGTAGGGGAGAGAGAGAGGATGAGAGAGAGGGGGGAGGAGGGAGGAGGAGAGAAGGGGGACGGTGAAGGAGGGGGGAGAGAGGGGGGGTGGGGGGAAGATAGTGAGAGGGGAGAGAGAGAAGGGTGAGAGAGAGAGAAAGGGGGGTGAGAGGGGGAGAAGAGAGTGAAAGGGGTGGGGGGAGAGAGGGGGGGGGTGGGGGAAGATAGTGGAGGGGGGAGAGAGTAGGGGGGGGAGGGGGGGGGTGGGAGATACTAGCCCATGCAGAACTGGCTGGATAGCAGGCAACAAAGGAGATGTTCGCTGTACCTCAGTGCCCACGTGACAATAAGCTGGACTGAAACTGGCTGAAGGAAACGACTGGCTGCTCTGCATTCGCAAGGGACCAGGTCTCAACATGTCAACGCAGGTGTAATCATTCACCGTGCCAATCTGGTGACCTGCTCGGGAGCCAGTGAGTGGAGCCGCAGCCAACGCCAGCCCGCGAGGTTAGCACAAGATGTCCTGTGAAACCAAGCAGGCGAGAGGTACCGGCTCCAACCTCCAAGCGGGCAACAATTAAAATTAAAAGATTGAAGGAAAAACTCAGCACACAAAATGCTGGAATAAGTAACTCAGCGACACGGGCAGCGTCTCTGGGGAGAAGGGACGGGCAGCGTTTAGACAATTGACAATAGACAATAGGTGCAGGAGTAGAGGCCATTCGGCCCTTCGAGCCAGCACCACCGCTATTCAATGTGATCATGGCAGATCATCCAACTCAGTATCCCGTCCCTGCCTTCTCTCCACACCCCCTGATTCCTTTAGCCACATCTAACTCCCTCTTAAATATAGCCAATGAACTATGTGGCCTCAACTACCTTCTGTGGCAGAGAATGATCACGGCTGATCATCCCCAATCAGTACCCCGTTCCTGCCTTTTCTCCCCTGACTCCGCTATCTTTAAGAGCCCTATCTAGCTCTCTCTTGAAAGCATCCAGAGAACCGGCCTCCACCGCCCTCTGAGGCAGAGAATTCCACAGACTCACAACTCTCTCTGTGAGAAAAAGTGTTTCCTCGTCTCCGTTCTAAATGGCCGACCCCTTATTCTTAACCTGTGTGTGTGTGTGTGTGGCCCCTGGTTCTGGACTCCCCCAACATCAGGAACATGTTTCCTGCCTCTATCGTGTCCAAGCCCTTAACAATCTTGCATGTTTCAATGAGATACCCTCTCATCCTTCTAAACTCCACAGAGTGTACAAGCCCAGCCGCTCCATTCTCTCAGCATATGACAGTCCCGCCATCCCGGGAATTAACCTGGTGAGCCTACGCTGGGCTCCCTCAATAGCAAGAATGTCCTTCCTCAAATTAGGGGGGCAAAACTGCACACAATACTCCAGGTGTGGTCTCACTAGGGCCCTGTACAACTGCAGAAGGACCTCGTTGCTCCTGTACTCAACTCCTCTTGTTATGAAGGCCAACAGGCCAAAACTGCACACAACACTCCAGGTGTGGTCTCACTAGGCCCTGTACAACTGCAGAAGGACCTTGTTGCTCCTGTACTCGACTCCTCTTGTTATAAAGGCTATTGGCTTTCTTCACTGCCTGCTGTACCTGCATGCTTACTTTCATAGACTGACCCACACCCTCTCTCCAGAGTTTTGGTTCCTCCTCTGTTTTTCAATTTAAGGTTATCGGGAATGATTTATAACTCATAACGCTTGTGATTTTGTTGTGTAAATAGAGTGCCGCCCTTTTTTTCCAGATGACCACTCACTCTGCACGCAGTCCCTAAAGAATGTTCTAGAAAGGGCCTGCTTGTGTTAAAGGGGCACTGGCACCACAAATATATATTTTCTGACTTTATACTTTATAAAGGAATAGATTCATTTTGTCGAGGGAGGGAAACCATTCCACCCAGAGTGTTGTGAGTCTGTGGAATTCTCTGCCCCAGAGGGTGGTGGAGGCCGTTTCAAGGCAAGAGTTAGATTTAGCTCTTGGGGCTAATGGAATTGAGGGATGCTTTCAAGAGAGAGCTAGATAGGGCTCTTAAAGATAGAGGAGTCCCGGGGGATATGGGGAGAAGGCAGGAACGGGGTACCGATTGGGGATGATCAGCCGTGATCACATTGAATGGCAGGTGCTGGCTCAAAGGGCAGAATGGCCTCCTCCTGAGTTTAAGAATAAGGGGTCGGCCATTTAGGACGGAGACGAGGAAACACTTTTCCACACAGAGAGTGGTGAGTCTGTGGAATTCTCTGCCTCAGAGGGCGGTGGAGGCCGGTTCTCTGGATGCTTTCAAGAGAGAGCTAGATAGGGCTCTTAAAGATAGCGGAGTCAGGGGATATGAGGGGGAAGGCAGGAACGGGGTACTGATTGGGGATGATCAGCCATGATCACAATGAATGCTGGCTTAAAGGGCCGAATGGCCTCCTCCTGCACCTATTGTCTATATAACTGCAGAAGAACCTCTCTACTCCTATACTGAAATCCTCTTGTTATGAAGGCCAACATTCCATCAGCCATGATCACATTGAATGGCAGGTGCTGGCTCGAAGGGCCGAATGGCCTCTACTCCTGCACCTATTGTCTATTGAGGCAGCATCTCGAGACGGAGAGAGAGAGGCAGAGAGAGAGAGAGGCAGAGAGAGAGAGAGAGAGACACAGAGAGAGAGAGAGGCAGAGAGAGGCAGAGAGAGAGTGAGAGGCAGTCAGAGAGAGGCAGAGACCTGGGTTTTGTAAGTATACAGAGTATGGAGAGCAAGGCTGAGATTTAACAATAACACTGATCGGGCCACGACTGGATTAAACAGTCATGTTCTAATCACTGCTCTGACTTGGAAGTGGCTTAAAAGGCGAGGGGAACACACGAGTAGAATTCGGCCCATTCGAGTCTGCTCCGCCATTTAATCATGGCTGATCTCTGCCTCCTAATCCCAAGAGTTGCTGCCTTGCAGCGCCGGAGACCCGGGCTCCATCTCGACTACGGGCGCTGTCTGTACGGAGTTTGCACGTTTTCTCCCCGTGGGTTTTCTCCGAGATCTCCGAGATTTCCTCCCACACTCCAAAGACGTGCGGGTTTGTAGGTTAATTGGCTTGGTGCAAATGTGGAATTGTTCCTAGTGTGTGTGTGTGTGTGGGATAGTGTTAGTGTGCGGGGATCGCTGGTCGGCACGGACTCGGTGGGGCCGAAGGGCCTGTTTCCGCGCTGTATCTCTAAACTAAACTGTGAGATGATCAGTACTGGTTAACAAAAAAAGACACAGAGTGCTGGAGTAATTCAGCGGGTCAGGCAGCACCTGTGTGGAGAGTAAGATATCAAAAGAGATGAAGCTTATCTGAATGGTGACCGATTAGGGAAAGGGGAGATGCAACGAGACCTGGGTGTCATGGTACACCAGTCATTGAAAGTAGGCATGCAGGTGCAGCAGGCAGTGAAGAAAGCAAATGGTATGTTAGCATTCATAGCAAAAGGATTTGAGTATAAGAGCAGGGAGGTTCTACTGCAGTTGTACAGGGTCTTGGTGAGACCACACCTGGATTATTGCGTACAGTTTTGGTCTCCTAATCTGAGGAAGGACATTATTGCCATAGAGGGAGTACAGAGAAGGTTCACCAGACTGATTCCTGGGATGTCTGGACTTTCATATGAAGAAAGAATTGATGGACTCGGCTTGTACTCGCTAGAATTTAGAAGATTGAGGGAGGATCTTATAGAAACTTACAAAATTCTTAAGGGGTTGGACAGGCTAGATGCAGGAAGATTGATCCCGATGTTGGGGAAGTCCAGAACAAGGGGTCACAGTTTAAGGATAAGGGGGAAATCTTTTAGGACCGAGATGAGGAAAACATTTATTTTCACACACAGAGAGCGGTGAATCTCTGGAACTCTCTGCCACAGAGGGTAGTTCATTGGCTATATTTAAGAGACTGAGATGAGAAAATCATTTTTTACACAGAGTGGTGAATCTGTGGAATTCTCTGCCACAGAAGGTAGTTGAGGCCACAGTTCATTGGTTGGATTTAAGAGAGTTAGATGTGGCCCTTGTGGCTAAAGGGATCAGGGGGTATGGAGAGAAGGCTGGTACTGGATACTGAGATGGATGATCAGCCATGATCATATTGAATGGCGGTGCAGGTTCGAAGGGCCGAATGGCCTCTACTCCTGCACCTAGTTTCTATGTTTCACAGAGTGCTGGAGTAACTCAGCGGGTCAGGCAGCATCTGTGTGGAGAACAGGGATAGGTGACGTTTCACAGAGTGCTGGAGTAACTCAGCGGGTCAGGCAGCATCTGTGTGGAGAACAGGGATAGGTGACGTTTCACAGAGTGCTGGAGTAACTCAGCGGGTCAGGCAGCATCTGTGTGGAGAACAGGGATAGGTGACGTTTCGCAGAGTGCTGGAGTAACTGCTCAGTCTGAGAAACATCTCCAGAGATGCTGCCAGACCTGCTACTGCGGCACTTCAAGCTGTTCACTGAGGTGATATCGGCACAAGGATCAGAAGAAAAAGTCCTCGTGTTCTGGAACTAATTGCTTGCGGGAGGAAGGACAAACGTTCGGGCTAAGAGGGAGGGAGGGAGAGACTGGTCAGGTGGGAATCAGTTTGTTGTTGCTTTGTGTGCATTGATACAGATAGAGTGAGATGCTTTGTTTACATGCCATCCAGGCAAATCCAACCATAGGCAAACACAATCCAGTCACGCAAGAGCAGGGAGCGCAAAGAGAAAAAGAACCTGGCTATAATGTTGCTGTTTGATAAGTGCAGGCGAATAAAAGTGCAGGTGCTGCATTGGGGTGGGTCGGAAGATCGGGACTTCACCTGTGGGTTATGCGGGGTCATTTCAGTAACCTGCCAACGCTGCTTACGGTAGACAAAAATGCTGGAGAAACTCAGCGGGACAGGCAGCATCTATGGAGCGAAGGAATGGGCGACTTTTCGGGTCAAGACCCTTCAGATTGATGTGGGGGGGGGAAGAAGAAAGGAAGAGGCGGAGACAGCGGGCTGTGGGGGAGCTGGGAAGGGGAGGGGAAGGAGGGAGAAAGCAGGGACTACCTGAAATTGGAGGTCAATGTTCATGCCGCTGGGGTGCAGACTGCCCAAGTAAAATATGAGGTGCTGCTCCTCCAGTTTGCGGTGGGACTCACTTCGGCCCATCATGTCCACACCTTCCCGCTTGCTTGCATTTTGCTCCTCAAACTGCGGAGACTCCTGGACAACAAGGGGCTCTGTGACACACTGGTCAGCCTGAGGAGCACCTTCAGCAACAGACTGGTCCCACCACAGAAGAACGCCAAAGAGAATCCTTCTTCCCCGGGGCTATCGAGCTGTACAACTCCTCCCCCTTCTGTCGTGGGGTAGACTGAGTGCCCCCCCCTTAGTTGTGAGTCCGTGGAATTCTCTGCCTCAGAGGCCGGTTCTCTGGATGCTTTCAAGGGAGAGCTAGATAGGGCTCTTAAAGATAGTGGAGTCAGGGGATATGGGGAGACGGCAGGAACGGGGTAATGATTGGGGATGATCAGCCGTGATCATATCGAATGGCGGTGCAGGCTCGAAGGGCCGAATGGCCTCCTCCAGCACCTATTGTCTATGTTTCTATGTACGTACTCTAACTAGCGAGTTAGATTTAGCTCTTAAAGTCAAGGGATATGGGGAGAAAGATTGTGATTATGTAAAAGAATATGTGTGTTATGATTGTGTTTATAATTTGTTTGGTTGTTTTGTTGTTAGTCTTTTGCACAAAAGTCCGCGAGCATTGCCACGTTCATTTCACTGCACCTCTCGTATGTGTATGTGACAAATAAACTTGACTTGACTTGATCAGCCGTGATCACATTGAATGGTGGTGCAGGCTCGAAGGGCCGAATGGCCTACTCCTGCACCTATTGTCCATTGTCCATATACACGCGTGCTTGTCCCACCCTGCAGTTTTCCACCACAGAAGCAGTTGCTATTTTTGCCACCACTGTGGTGATGGTGGCATTTGCATGCGATACTGTTGCTTGGCAGACTCCTAGGCAAATTATATCATTACCCAGTTCCTGCCTTCTCCCCATATCCCCTGACTCCGCTATCTTTAACAGCCCTATTTAGCTCTCTCTTGAAAGCATCCAGAGAACCGGCCTCCACCGCCCTCTGAGGCAGAGAATTCCACAGACTCACAACTCTCTGTGAGAAAAATTGTTTCCTCGTCTCCGTTCAAAATGGCTTACCCCTTAATCTCATTGAAACATATCAGATTATTAAGGGTTTGGACACGCTAGAGGCAGGAAACATGTTCCTGCTGTTTAAGAGGGAACTGCAGATGCTGGAGAATTGAAGGTTACACAAAAAAGCTTGAGAAACTCAGCGGGTGCAGCAGCATCTATGGAGCGAAGGAAATAGGCAACGTTTCGGGCCGAAACGTTGCCTATTTCCTTCGCTCCATAGATGCTGCTGCACCGCGAGTTTCTCCAGCTTTTTGTGTAACATGTTCCTGATGTTGGGGGAGTCCAGAACCAGGAGCCACACACGCTCACTCTCTCACTCTCTCACTCTCTCACTCTCTCACTCTCTCACTCTCTCACTCTCTCACTCTCTCACTCTCTCACTCTCTCACTCTCTCACTCTCTCACTCTCTCACTCTCTCACACTCTCTCACTCTCTCACTCTCTCACTCTCTCACTCTCTCACTCTCTCACTCTCTCACTCTCTCACTCTCTCTCTCTCTCTCTCTCTCTCTCTTTTAGAAAAAAAGGGTCGGCCATTTAGAATGGAGACGAGGAAACGCTTTTTCTCACAGAGAGTTGTGAGTCTGTGGAATTCTCTGCCTCAGAGGGCGGTGGAGGCCGATTCACTGGAGAGAATTCTTTCCAGAGAGAGCCAGATAGGGCTCTTAAAGATAGCGAGAGAGAGAGAGTCAGGGGATATGGGGAGAAGGCAGGAACGGGGTACTGATTGGGGATACACAGAAATGCTGGAGAAACTCAGCGGGTGCAGCAGCATCTATGGAGCGAAGGAAATGGGCAACGTTTCGGGCCAAAACCCTTCCTCAGACTGATTGAGGACGATCAGCCATGATCACATTGAATGGCGGTGCTGGCTCGAAGGGCCGAATGGCCTCTACTCCTGCTGCTATTATCCATTGTCTACACAGGCGTGGTCTCACCAGGGCCCTGTACATAGAAACATAGAAATTAGGTGCAGGAGTAGGCCATTCGGCCCTTCGAGCCTGCACCGCCATTCAATATGATCATGGCTGATCATCCAACTCAGTATCCCGTACCTGCCTTCTCTCCATACCCCCTGATCCCCTTGGCCACAAGGGCCACATCTAACTCCCTCTTAAATATAGCCAATGAACTGTGGCCTCAACTACCCTCTGTGGCAGAGAGTTCCAGAGATTCACCACTCTCTGTGTGAAAAAAGTTCTCATCTCGGTTTTAAAACTGCAGTAGGACCTCCTTGCTCCTGTACTCAAAGTGAGCTGAGAGGAGGGGGGAAGGCTAGTGTGGGAGTGGGGGGGGGGGGGGGGGGGGGGGGGGGGGGGGGGGGGGATAGACTAGAACTGAGGTGTCTTTCACTCGCTGTTTGGTGCAAGATTTACGTTGATGCATGTGTTTTATTTTGCATTTCAGTGCTGGTCCAGAGCATGACGACAAACAGCTCCACAACGAGCCCTCCACTGACGAATTTGAACACGACTGCAACCACCGTGTCACCCGCCACAGACACCGCGGCCATGGTTTCCACCAACGCTGCCTCCGAGAATGCGACTGCGACTGTTCCTCCGACAATGGCAGCGGCGGGGAATGCGACTGTCACCGCAGGGAATGCGACCACCCCCTCTCCAATGCCAACCCCGATACAGAATGCGACCGCTTCGTCAGACAATGCGACCACAATGTCTGTGACTGTGTCGAATGCGGCTGCTCCATCAGGCAATGCGACAACCTTCACTGCAGCACCATCCCCAGCAGAAAATGCAACTGCTGCCTCAGACAATGCGACCACGATGTCTGTGGCACCGACCACAGCGCAGAATGCGACCGTTCCATCAGACAATGCGACGACCTCCACTGCAGCACCGTCCACTGCAGAGAATGCGACCGCTTCTTCGGAGAATGCGACCACGGTGCCTCCAACACCATCCACAGCGGGGAATGCGACTAGATCCTCAGACAATGCGACCACCTCCACTGCAGCACCACCCCCAGCAGGGAATGCGACCGGTTCTTCGGAGAATGCGACGACCACCTCTGTAACGCCGACCCCAGCAGGGAATGCGACCTCTTCCTCGGAGAATGCGACCACAGTGTCTGCAACACCATCCACAGCATGGAATGCGACCTC